>NC_052622.1:40436679-40632337 GCF_016545825.1 Eucalyptus grandis | reverse complement strand
TAGTTTGATGCTAAGTTGGTAGAACTTAAATTGTTGAAGTAAAAGTGAAAGAAAGGGGAATCACTAGCAATAGTTGTGCTTGACTAGTTGCTGAGGTGTGAGTTTGATGCCACGTGAATAGTGTGGGTTCATGGAGCATCTTGTGATAATGAATCATGGTCATGGAGTAATCCAATTTAGTCCATTAGCATGTAAAAGTGTCGAGGTTATTGGGAGTTGAAAAGAATCTTCGATTTCATTAATCTCGTTGGCTGAGGGCAACTTGTTTGTTAGACGGAGGTTGCCAAGGTTGCTTGGTGATTGTCTTGGGTAGAACAAATTGGAGAACTAGAGATGGAGGACATCTCAATGGTCTAAGAATTTCTAAATGTGTTGTCACAAGAACTGTCAGACCATCGTCAAAGAAAAAGATAGAAATTGCGATCGAGCTAGCACCAGGATAAAGCCACTCTCGAAGGCTTCTTACTAGCCATTGTTGTCTAGATTGGTAGAACTGAAGATGCAGATGTGAAGATTGATGAATGAGGAATTCATGCATATCAGTGCATCACTTTGGGGAAACATCAGTTATGTTTGTGAGAAAAAGAAAGATGGTTTGTTGCGAGTATGCATCGACCATCGTCAACTCAATTAGGTGATGATCAAGAACAAGCGTCCATTGTAAAAGATCGACGAATTGGGTGACTAGACATCAAGAGTGTCTGTGTTTTCAAGGATCAACTTGAGAACAAGATGTCGTTAGTTACGAACTAGGATGGAGGTTATACTGAAGACAGCCTTTCGTACTTGATATGATCTTTATGAGAGTATGGTAAGACCGTTTGGCCTAATAAGTACTTCAGCTACTGTCATGGATTTGGCAA
Source organism: Eucalyptus grandis (assembly GCF_016545825.1). Taxonomy (NCBI): domain Eukaryota; kingdom Viridiplantae; phylum Streptophyta; class Magnoliopsida; order Myrtales; family Myrtaceae; genus Eucalyptus; species Eucalyptus grandis. The sequence goes on along the minus strand of NC_052622.1, from coordinate 40,631,474 downwards.
ACCGAGTGTGCAAGGAATATCTATATCGGTTGTGCTCGTGTCTTTTAATGACATTCTGGTGCATTCGAGGAAGGCTAAGGAGCACAAGGGAAATCTAAGAATGGTGAAAGAATTTCCGTGGACCCGATGAAGACCAAAACAGTTATTAGTGAAGCGAGATCTATAGTGAGGTGTTGTGCGGAGGACTGGGTGCGTACTGATGTGACATGATAAGATCATTGCATATGCATCCCATCAGTTGAGATCTAATGAGTTCAATATCGGACGGTGTCGTGAGCCAGAACCTTGGCAAGACTAGGATGGTGCTATTTGGTATCACCCTGGGGGAAAGAAAGAAGTCACTGATGTGTTGAGTCAAGAGTCTTTAATGGTGCATATACTGGTAAAAGTATGAATCTTACTTGAGAAAGTTAGAGATTCGGTTTTCAAATTTGAGATGGGCTACCTTTCAAATCTTATAGCCGCACTCATAACTGAGCCGGATACTCAGCTTGGAATCAAGGCATAGCTTTGTAAGTCGAGAGGACATTTACAATCACTCGAGAGTCCCGAGTGGGAATGGAAGTATATCATGATGGAATGTTGTGATAGGTTTACCAAGGAGTCGAAGGAATAATGACTCCAGTTGGCGTATAAGTCAGCCCACTTTATCGCTGTATGGAAGGATATTGATTGTAATAGGCATGCCGAAGTGTATGTGTGTCAGACAGTTCGTCAGCGTGGAATACTAGTGACGAATTATATCAAATCTAGAACCGAGGTTCCCAGTTTTAGCAAATCAATCAGATAGTTCCTTTTGAGGCAAAACAGAGCAGAGTGTGCAGAACTTCAGTTTGTTGAGATGAGATCAGAGAAAGAAAGATCACAAGCCGAGGGTCAATCAGCGGTCGATGATTGCAATTGTCGTGACGTAATCAGATTATAGACTGCTCAGTGCCACCAGAAAAGTTGTATTGTTGAGCATTGAAGGCCCTGAAAGTTCCAAATTGGTGATTACATCTTTTTGGAGGTGTCACCAATGAGGGATACCTTGCGCTTCAGCAAAGAGGGGAGAAATCTAGAACCGAGGTACGTAGTTTCCTTTGAGATTCTGAAAAGAATCGGGATCTTAACGTATTGTCTTGCGTTGCCGCCGGGGTAGGCACAAATGCATAACCTCTTTCACGTGTTAAGGTTGAAAACGTACGAACCTGACTTGACTCACGTGCTAAATCTTGAAGAATTAGACGTGGACGATAGAGTGTCGTACGTGAGAAGTCGGTTCGGTTGTTGGTTCAGAAAGAACGGATTCAGTGAACCAAGATAGTCCCCTTAGTCAAAGTGATTTGACAACGCCATGGGACTGAAGAAGCAACCGAGGAAAGTGAGAATAGATGAGACGATGATACCCCCACCATTTTGTTTAAGGATTGGTAAAGGTTTAAATTTCGAAGAATAAATTTTTATAAGAGGGGAAGAGTTGTGACATTCCGAATTTTGACCCCGTCCTGAATATATGAAATGGGCATTTCTCCAACGCACCTATAGTCCTTTTTTCTCTGAGCTGATCACTCACGAGTTAACCAATCTATTGGGTGAAGCTGTTAAGGCATATAACCGCGGTAAAATCCCTAAAAGCTACTCGATAGGTTGGATTGGACTAAAATTGCGTTCAGTCGATTTTAACTATGAAATTCAATTCAGTTTCAAAAAATTTGACATTCGAGCATGTTACGGTTCAATTATAGGATGTCGTCCCCGTCCTTCAGAGTAATTTCGTTGAGTTTGGACTTCTAAGCCGAGCTTTTGAGTGTCAGAGACTTGCAAAAAATGGAATGAGATTTTACTTCATCGAAATTGGACTTCGATTTGGAGAATTTGTGAAGAAATTAAGGCTAAGAAAGTGAAATTCGGACCTAGGCATAGGGGTGCAACATTTGCTATCAAAGTGGATAATTCATGGAAATAAAAAAACGAGAAAGTATTAGAGGAAAGCAAGTAGATAAGCTTGAAGACTAGTGGGGCTGCCTCAACTTCTCGAACAAGCTTCGCACGTCTCTGCCCATTCCTTGCAGTTTCATCTTCTTTCATTTTCTTCTTCGGCCGAGCTCCCATTTCGCTGCCCTGTTTCATTTCATCTCCCTGTACTTTCATTTTCGTTCATTCTCGACAACCGAAGACCCCACAACGCTAGCAAACTGCCCAAAATCCCACTGAAGCTGCTACGTTTGAGTCAAAATTCTCAACTTTACGCTCACTATATTGACTCCATCTTCACTGCTCACCTCACGGCAGCAGCTACTTCAATTTTGTTCATTCTGCCATCCCACCGAAAACCCACAGAATTCCTCCAACTCTCCAACGCACGCCTCTGCCGAGTTCCTTCACGCTGCCACTTGGCCGCGTCTGCACCGTGTCTGGTCAACAAACCGGTGTGGAAGACCATCGAGCGAGCTTCAATCCTCGCTTCTTCAACTTCGGTCCCAAAGCCAACAAAGCAACGCCGAACGAAGACTCCACTGCCTTCTGCATCCACGCGTCCACAGCCTGCAACTTCATGGTCAACAACAGCAAATTCTTTCCACTTTGTTGACCATAGAGTAAAACCAGCCCGTTCGCTCCATCATCTTCGGAGGTGCCACGTTTCTTTGCTGCTTCGGCGTCCTCCTACAACGACGCCCCTCGAAGACGCCAGCGAAGCTACTTTCCTCGTCCGTTCAGCCAGCGAAGCCGGCCACTCCAGTCGGCCCAACTCCAGCGGTGTGTCTTCAGCCTAACGCTTTCAATCATTCAAGCCCAGCAAAATCTGGTCCAGCAGTCTTCAATTCAACGTGCAACCCAGGCCAGCAACTTGCTCAGCCCAACCCATTGAAACCATGGTCTTCAGCTACAGCCCAGTCCAGTCCACGTAAGTTAATTGGCCAAGCTCAATCCAGCAATTTGAAGCCCAAGCTTAGTCTAGCCCATCTCGAGCCCAAGAAGCCAGCTCATCTTCATCAGGCCCAGTCTAACTTGGGTCCAGCCCAAAAGCAAGAACAAATCTCGTTGGGCTAAGATTTGTTGGGCCAAGTTTAAGGCCCGGTCCGGGCTCGCTTGTGTCGTCGAAAGCTTGATTTCGGTTGCCGTCGCGGTGACCCAGTCTCCGCTTTTAATCAAGTGAGTTTTGCTTACTAATGCTTTCTTAGTTTGCTAATTATGCTTAAGGGTTGGTTAGATTTAATTAAGTGCAATTAGGTGATTAAATTAGTTTACAACAATTAAATTAGTGACTAAATGATGCATGTTAAGTGGTTAGACTTAGTCATTAGCAAGTAGAGAGCTTCTAATATTTATTGAATGCATCTCGGCATTTTTCCCGACCCGTTTCGAGCTCCAATCGGGCATTACGGGCCTAAATTGGATTTTTAGTATTTATTTATTAATTTTTCGAAAATTAGGTTGGGATAGCCGACGATTGAAATTATGTGCTGATTGTTGTGGTGCAGTCTATTTATTTATTTGAGCACTGATTTGTGGAAATTTAGTGAGTTGATGAGTATGTGGGGATTTATCCCAAAATTGATCAATGTTGGTATTCAATTAGAATTTGATTGTGAAAGGTTGTGAGTGAAACCTCGAAAGCCGTTAAGATATGGCTATGCTAGTGGGGCCGAGATTTGCCACCGAATTGGAGTCGGTCGCGCCCGTTGGCCCGTAAATTGTCACCCGATAGGGGTCGCGCCTGATAAGGCCGTAACCTGCTACCTGATAGAGGTCGTGCCCGTTAGGCTGTAAATTGCCACCTAACAGAAGTCGCACCAGTTGGGCCGTAAATTGCCACCCGATAAGGGTCACGTGATAAGGCCGTAATTTGTTGCAAGTGGTAGACTGTGCTCGTGAAGCCGTGAGTAAGATTTGAGACTGAATAAGGGAGATGGTCAGGGAATGGTCGGATTGACATTAAATCGACTAGGTCGATTGATCGAGATATCGATCTGTGATGTGATTGCTTAAGTGCCTATTGAACTATGCTAATATGCAGGTGGAATTTAAGGCTAAGGTAAGTCTTCTGACCCGTGCGTGCATGGGCAGCCCGGATAGCATATTGGTTTACTAATCGAGTCTTAGGGGGTAGAACTTGCTGGGACATAGTCTCATCCCGATTGTGGGACAACATTCAAGACCCTAATGAGGAGCCAAGTACGACTCGGATGAGGACTATGATCCCATCCTCTTTGTGAACCCTGTTTATAGGGGGTTGAGTGTGAGACTAGACCTTCGTGAATAGTATGGTAAAATACTGAGGTGTGGTTGTATAAAAGTTTGGTTGTGAATTTCAATATGAAAAATATGGCCCTAATTTTATATCTCATCGTTTTATTGTCTGGGATTATAATTGCTTCCGCATGTGCATATTAAAATGAAAATTGTCACGATACATCCTGGATATTGCTTTTAAAATCGACCAAAGGTAAAGAATGTGTGCGTGCCTGAGGATCGGGTCATGATAGGTTCATTATAACTCGAAGAAAATCGACAACGAATTATTTGCACTAAAAAATTATGAAAGCTACCCGGTAACCTATGTCCTGCTAAAATCACATCGAATTGAAATTAACTACGAATTTGAATATGATTTCAGAAATTGAAAATTCTGTTATGTCACAATTAATTTTAGGAACGTCGACTCATCTTTCGAGGAATTTTTGGAGAGTTCGAGATTTTTACGGAAAATCGATTCAGGCGATTCGAAAAACAAACAAAAAATTGGATTGGCCAATCTGAAGGGATTTTTAGCATCTGGTGTAAGTGAATTAGTGAAAAGGAATTTTATGGGCTTTTTCCTCAACAAATTGGACCTCAATCAAGGAAGTTGTTCAGAAAATTAGATTCTGAGAAAAATGAAATATAATTCAGAATTGAAGGAAATGGCCATTTTTGTTAACCAGGACTTGTTGTTTGGGGGAAATTTGGTGCAAGAAAGCAAGTGAGGATCAAGTGCTTTAGCATGGGGATTTTTGGGGGGCTAAATTAGATTAAATAAGAGCAAATGGGACCAACATTTTTTTAGTTATAGGATTTTCTCTTTAATTTTTCTATTTCCTTTCCCTTCGGCTGCCCACATTCCCTCTTCTCTCTCTCTCTCTCTCTCTCTCTCTCTCTCTCTCTCTCTCTCTCTCGTGAATCCCCCCCCCAAACCGATGTCCCCTCTCTCTCAGCCATGTCTCACTTCTCTCCCATTATCTTCGACTTTTTAGTCCTCTTTATCTTCTCCCCCACGTTGCTGACACCACCCTCTCTCCTTTCCCTCTTTCTTTCTTTCTTTCTTTCTTTTCTTTTATCATTTGCTGCACATTCATCCCCTTTTGGCAAACACACAAGCCCTCCATCTCTCTCTTTTTTGTTCGACCACCCCTCTCAACCAATTCGGCGGCTTCTTTTTCATTGGTTTCTCTACCATTGCTGCCTCACATCTGCGAAGGGATCTCCCGCCAATCAACCCTCATGTTTCCAACAATTCAGTTCAACCCCAATAGCCATGGAAATCCAACAGCACCGTGAGGCTTTACGGGTCAAATTTCGGGCCCAATCTGTGCCCCGCTGGCGTCGCCACTTTGGAGCTTTTCGTTCCTCATCACATTGCCGTCGTTTTGATTCGAGCGAATCGTTAATCGAGTGAATTTAACTCACTAATCCTTGCTTAGTAAGTTAATGATGATTAAGGGTTGATTAGTTTAGACTAAGCTATGATTAGGTGGTTAGTTAGATTTGATTAGTGAATTCAATTAATTACTGATGAATGTTAGATGGATAGTTAGTATAGTTAGAGCCTAGACAAACTCTAGTATTTAATTAGAGTGATTCAGTAATTTTCCAGGCCCGTCTCGGCTTCCAATTAGGCTTTACGGGCCTAAGTTGCATTTATAAGCATTTAATAATTATTTTTCGTAATTATTTAATTATTTATTTATTTTTCGAATATTAGATCGGGATAACCTAGGTGACCAGAAATTTATGCTAATTGCAATGGTGTGATTCATATATTTAATTGAGCTCTAATTTGTGATGGCTGTACATGATTTATGTTTTTGGAATTTATTCTTAAATTCATTTAATTTCAGTAATTGATTCAAAAATTATCATGCATCGATTTACAGTGCCAAAAATATTTTGATGGACCATATAAATTGGTGGGATTTATGGAAATAAAATTATTGTATTTTGGCTAAAGCCAACCATGTACCCACACACGATCATTTTTATCGGGTACCCTTAATATGAGGAATATGGGCCAAGATGTCTTGTTAATTGAGAAATCAAGTTGAAAAATGTAATGTTGTTGGCTGTGGGTGAATAATTGTGTGATGTTGTGGGTTAGATCAAGGAAACCACCGAACTTGGAATCGGTTGTGCCTGCTAAGCCGTAATTCAGCATTATCACCTAATCTAGGTTGTACTCGATGAGTCGTAATTCAGTATTACCATCAAATTTGGAATCGGTTGTGCTCGTTGGGCTATAATTCAGCATTAATCGCCAAAGATTTAGTAAGCTGTACCCGCTAAGCAGTAAGTTAACTTACCACTGAAGTTTTAGTAAGCCATGCTCGCTGAGCCGTAATTCAGTGTTGAGGTTGAGTAATTGAGATGACTAGGGAAATGTCTTGTTGACATGTAATCGACTGAGTCGATTGATCGATGATGTGATCGATTGATTGAATTGATTGGTTGATGTGATTTGTGTATCTATGAGATATACTGACTTGTAGGAAGGAACAGAGGCAAAGGTAAATCCGCCGACCTATGTTTGTGTTTAAGCAGCCCTTGGGGCGTATTTTCTTCTTAGTCAGGTTTTAGGAGTTGAACTTACTGAAACATTGTCTCACTGGTTATTATATAACCATTTTCAAGTCCTTAGATGGAGTTGGTGGAGGACCAGAAGCCCCGAAGTCTAGGAAGGTGGAGACCAAAGAATCGGTGAACATGTCTGACTAAAGGGTCATAGGACAGTTCCCTTTTTGTTAAGCTGATATTTTTATAAATAGTATGGTAGTGTAAATAAACCCATTTGTTTATAAAAGACTTGTTTTTGTTTGAAAAATTGAGGCCCTACTTGTCACATCCTGAATTTCCAATACTTTTTTCAATTGAATAAATCGGGCCTTTCATTGACACGTCTATAATGCTATTCTTAGAACCGATTACTCGTGAGATAACTAGACTATCTAGAGAAATCATTAAGAGATTTTAATGCAATGGACTTGAGAATTCAACCAGAAGTCAAATGCTCGACCGTGTTAGGTCATTACGGCATTGTCAAAATCGATCAAAGAGGGATAGGTCGATTCAACTGAGATGTGTGATCAAAGTATGGGTGATTTTACCTAATTACAAAATTCTCGTCGATCAGCACTAGACCGATTTTCTATTGTTTTGGATACCATGTACCCGTAATTGAAACCTTGAGATTTTCATAACCACTAAAAGTCACTAATGTGTCGAGTGGGTTCATTGTGGCTTGAAGAAAATCCACCACGGGTCATTTGCCCTAAAAAAATTTAAAGTTATCTAGTAGTGGGTTATGCTAAAACGCACTTGAGTGAAATTAACCGCGGATTTGAATCCGATTTTAGAAATTGAAGATTTTTCTGCAACCCGAGACTTTTTGAGAAAAAGTTTGCATAGGACCGTTTTTGTTTAGAAAAAGACATGGATCGTTTTTTATCGCAAATTTGGGAAGCAAGTGGATTGTATGGGTGGGGAAAAATGCCAAATGGATCGGTGAAGTACTAATTGGATTTGTTGAGGCCGAATTGGATTGAATTAAGCACGAACGGGTGTCCAATTGAGAGTAATTATGTCAAATTCGTATGCCCCCCATTTCCTATGGTCTTTGGACATTTCAAGGTTGCAAGAGGGAGCATTGGTGGCTCATTGAGGGCCAAGGAAGCCAAGCTTGGTGGACAAGTTCAAGGAGACAAGCTTGTGGAAAAAAATGGCTTGTGGCCCCCTCCATCTCTCTCTCTTCCTCTCCAAGCCAACCGGCTAGCCTTCCTTCTCCTCCATCCTTGCTGTTCAAACCCCTAGGGGCCAGAGGAAGTCGCTGGAAGTAGCCAGCCACTTCCCCTCCACCATCACACACTCACCAGACCATTTTCCCCCTCCGTTCTCTCTTCTGTCGGTTTCTACTCCAACTGAACTTTCGCCAAAGATCTGAGTTGAAAGTGATCTTTCTAGATGAATTAGCCAACGATCAACCTATCACCATGACCAACACATGCAGACCATTCCAAAGAGCCCGACCTTGCTCCGAACGGAGCCGCCGACCGTCTAGTACGGCCGCCACAAGCCGTCGATAGCCAGTCCGTCGGTCCGCCCGCTAGTCCACCTGTTTCGCGTTTTTCTTCATTTTTCTCTCATTCCAACCCTTCCTTTACCCATTCCAACCTCCAACAAAACCCCATAGACCCCCAAGAGCCATCAATTGTTGACCACCCGCTCGCCAGAGCTCCGATCAGCCCATTTCCTCATCGTTCAGCTATTGGTTCTCCTCTGTCCAGCAAGTAGAAGCAGAAGTCAAACCAACTTTGTTTCTCTCTTTTGTAGCTCAAAACAAAGGCAAAGTGCAGTGGGTTTCCAACAGCTTCAAGGCCTGTTTTGAGGTGGTTTTGGGCCCCGAAAGCTAAGCCCACCTTGAGGAAAGTTGAGCCCCGCGACGTTCTCGTTGTTTTGCACTGACCCGCTCATTAAACAAGTGAGTTTTACTCACTAATCCCTACTTAGTAGGCTAATGATTTTTAGGGGTTGTTTAGATTTAATTAAGTGTGATTAGGTGGATGAATTAGAGTAGAGTAATTAAATTAGTACATTATTGATGCATGTTAGACAAATGGTTAGTGATATTAGCAAGTAGACTATTATTTATTAAACGAGTCTCGGAAATTTTCCAGGTCCGTTTCGGCTTCCAATTAGGCATTACGGGCCTAAATTGGATTTATTGCATTTATTTAATATTTCTATTATTATTTAATTATTTATTTATTTTACAAAAATTAGGCTTTGGGATAGGCGACGACTGGAATTTTATATTGAGTATGAGGCGTGATCTGTTTATTTATTTGAGCGTTGAATTGTGCTTAATTGAATTAATTATGATTTTAGAATTTTATTCCTAAATTAATTAATTTTGGTAATTAGTGGGAAAATTACTGGGCGTTGGTTTACAGCGTCAAAAATATGTTATGGGTTGTTGAAACTAGTGAGATGTTTAAAAAAATGAAATTATTATATTTTGGCTAAGGCGACCGTATATCCACACATGATCATTTTTAACGGGTACTCTTAACCCGAGGAAAATAGGCCAAGATAATGTGTTAATTTAGAAATTTATTTGAGAAGTGTAATGTTGTTGGCCATAGGTGAATAATCGTGTGACGTTGTGGGTTAGATCAAGAAAACTGTCGAAGTACGGTTATATTCGTTGGACCGTAGGTTACCACATAATCCAGGTTGTGCTCACTGAGCCATAATTCAGCACCAGCACCGAACTTGGAATCGGTTGTGCACACTAAGCCGTAATTCAGCATTACCACCGAATTGGAATCGGTTGTGCCCACTGAGCCGTAATTCAACATTAACTGCCAAAGAATTAGTAAGCCGTTCCCACTGAGCCATAATTCAACATTACCGAAGAATTAGTAAGCCGTGCCCTCTAAGCCATAATTCAGCATTACCAACAAAGTTTTATTAGGCTGTACTCGCTGAGCTATAATTCAACATTGAATTTGAATATTTAAGATGACTATTTAGGCCGTGCTCGTTGAGCTGTAATTCAGTATTGAATTTGAGTAATTGAGATGAGCCAACCAAGAAAGAGTCGAGATTACATTTAATCAACTAGATCGATTGATCAATAATTTGATCTAATGTTATGAATTGATTGATTGATGTGATATAAGACATCTATAAATAACGTTGATTTGTAGGATGGAACTGAGGCCAAGGTAAGTCATATATCTTGTGTTGTGCTTAGGCAGCCTCTAGATTGTATTGGCTTTCTAATCGAGTCTTAGGGGGTAAAACTTGCTGATAAGTTGTCTTATTGGTTATTGTATAACCATTTTTAGGCCCCTAGTTGAAAGATATGAGGAACCCGAGGCCCGAAGTTCAGAAGGTGAAGCCCGGAGAATCGGTGAGCATGTCGACTAGCTAGTTCTAGAACATTCCCCTTTTGTTGAAAGATGATTTCTTTTTGTAGGCTTCTCTGTGTATAAATCTGTGTGCTTATAAAAATATATTTTATGAAAAAATTGGCCCTACTTTTTTATTCCATTGTTTTATTGTTTGGGGATTATTTTATATGCTTCCTCATGTGTATATCAAAAGAAGGATCGATGATTCGTCCTGGGATGTCGCTATTAATCGACCAAGTGAGGGATGGGTGCATGCCCGAGAATCGGGGCATGACACTACTTCCTTATCACATAGTGTTATTGTCTGTGGATTGTTTATCTGCTTTCGCATGTGTATTAAAATAAATGGATCGGCGATACGTCCTAAAACGTTACAATTTTAATCGACCAATGAGGGATGAGCGCGCGCTCAAAAATCGGGGCGTGACAAGGGATGCTATCTAATTTATATGGTGTGGGCAAAAGAACTGGCTTTCCTAGTGTGGACCGTCCACCTTTGGGCCTTGCACCCTGCAGGCCCTCACAAAGTCAACGGTATTCACAAGTTATAATAATTCATGAAGCTTATATCTGAAGTTTAGGGTAAATTGTTTAATCGGCAAACTGACACCAAAGCATCTATGACCAAAGCATCAACTAGTGTTGCGATTTATCAGGAGTCATTTTTCTTGAAACACATAGACATTTCTATGTAACACATTGCAATTTATCAGGAGTCACTTTTCTTGAAACACAGACATTTCTATGTAACATATATCCTTAACGATTTCTCGCAGGCATAGCAATTGCATACCTCATGATGTCCAATTGCCCATGAAGACCCTATTTTGGATCGACACGGTTTCATAAACTGAGTTTGCCAAGCACAGATCTAATGTTTTGGAAAGAAACCACCCAATCCATTTCCTAAGATACGTCGAGTCTTGCAAAAGGAGAGAATTGGCTTATGAGTCTATGTTATCTCCCATTCTCGGTTGAGCTTTTTTCTATTCGATGAACACCACTCTTTAATTCGGTATACCTTTCTTACTGCTAACACATGGATATGAGAAAAATCCCATACGTAATGACTAAACAAAACGAAAAAAGGCCAATGTAGCAAGACATTGTCTAGTACACCTCGGGAAGATCCTAGCTTTAAATACTTCATTAGAATATATTGAACAAACATAGCAATAGACCTCAATATAACCCGTTAAAGTTTAGACTAAAAGATTAGGTGGTCATTGAAAGTTTCCCCACCCGTGTGTCCTAATATTAGTTTTTGTTTGTTTTTTTTTTTTTTTTTTTTTTGGGTCCTATTCTTCTAATAGTAGAGTTAACGCAAGCAAAAAGTCAATGCCTCATCAAACACGTCGGTCTGTTAAATAAACTTTAAAATAGTTAAATGTATTCTGCCTGCCATGAAAGAGACTTCCTTTTCCTTATGTATGTGTTGCACTTACTATCATCCATCCAAAGACCCAATTCAAGATTTCAGTTCCCAGGAGAGCAGAGGAGAGGAGAGATGAGTACTGGGGACAAGGTGGTGTGCGTGACCGGAGGGTCCGGTTACATCGCTTCCTGGCTTGTGAAGTTGTTGCTTCAGCGTGGCTACACAGTCAAAGCGACTGTACGCAATCCCGGTAAATTTTTAGAACTTTGTTATCATTCTCTATCGCTCTGCTCATTTTAGGAGTGAAATGGAATGAAACATCGATTTCTTAGTTGAACCACTCAAGATATGCCTTTTTGTAATCATCTCTCACCGTTTGGATTAACTCACTCATGCATCTACGCGTCTGGGTATGTGTAAGGGCTCGTGTGCATGCACAATCGAGTACCTGGTGGCTAGTGATGCTTCAGGAGCCTCTGACCAGATATCATCCATAGTCCATTCCCTACAGATGTCTAAATCTCTCGCAGAACCTGAACCAACTGGCTTAAGGTTAAGTTTTGGTCATGCTTTGCGCCTCAACCTCAATTAAGTGCAACGCCAGCATCAATACTTGATAATCACACTCTTCTCATCCACGGATGTCATTGTATTGTAAAATTGATTGTGAATTCTCACCATTTTTTGTGCACTAAATCTACTTCCTTTTGCTGACGTGCATAAACAGATAATCTGAAGAAGACGCAACACTTGCGAGCCCTCAAAGGTGCTAAGGAGAGATTACATTTATTCAAAGCGGATTTGCTGGAGGAAGGGTCCTTTGCCTCGGCTGTCAATGGGTGCGAAGCTGTTTTTCATACAGCATCACCTGTCCTCCTCTCAGCTTCTGATCCCCAGGTTCTTGTGTACTGCGGTCTGTCTGTTGTTCTTCTATGCATTTCAGTTGATGGAATGTTTCTATATTTTTCGAAATTGTAGTTTGTTTCCCTTTGTCCCTTTCAGGTAATAATCAAAAGATTAGATTGCTCTAGTAAATTTTGGGTGACTTGACAAAAGATCGTTCTTATGGGACTCCGTTCCTTACATATTGTAGAGCGAATTAGTTGATCCCGCAGTCAGAGGGACACTAAATGTCCTCAGAGCATGTGCAAAGTTCCCTTCTATCAAGAGAGTGGTCATAACATCCTCCATGGCTGCAGTTGTGTACACCGGACGACCCCTGACCTCTGGTGTGGTGCTCGATGAGACATGGTTCTCTAATCCGGCAATCTGTGAGGAATCAAAGGTCTGTGAGTCAGCTGTCTATCTCCCTCGCCTTACTGGATTATTCTTTGCCTATTTGATTAAGTCCTTGAGCTTTCTCACACGTGTTTGCACCCAATTTTTCTAACATAGGAGCATCCCTTGAAAGCTTCCCATGGATGAGATTTTAAGTAATCTGTCATGAATAAGTACGTTCTCTAGTCCTTAGAAGTTGGTTTTGTGGAATGGCAGATGAGGCAGAACAAATTGGTGTCCGGTTGGAGTCAATTAAGTCCCTGAGTGGCGCAAGAGTTCTTTCATAGCAGTGATGTGGTTTTGCTCTTTTTCAGCTCTGGTATCAGCTTTCCAAAACCCTGGCGGAGAAGGCAGCTTGGGATTTCACTAACGAGAATGGGATCGACCTGGTCGTGATAAATCCAGGACATGTGATTGGCCCTCTCTTGCAGCCTACTGTCAATCTCTCAGCAGAGATTATACCGAACCTCATCAATGGTATTTATTTTGATGTTGATGAGAGTATATCGATTGTGTCTTTTGCCATGAAGTGAAATATTTCTTGCAGCACATGTCAATCAGATGATGAATAATCAACAACCAATTAATCATAATCCCATTTTATGTATGTGATAGAAAGACAATCCGCATGTGATTACTGATTCTCCTAATGAAAAGCGCATCACTTATTCTAATTTCACAGAGTAATCGAAGCTTATATAATGCAGGAGTTCAACTTCCCTTCAAGTATTTCGCTTTTGTTGATGTCAGGGATGTTGCACTCGTGCATATCCTAGCTCTTGAAAACCCGTCAGCTAGTGGCAGATACTGTCTAGTAGGAGAAACCATTCACCATCACGATGTCTTGAAGCTTTTGCGCAAGCTTTATCCTACACTGCACCTCCCCGAAAGGTTAGTCCCTAATTTTTCTTCAACTTCACAAGAAAAGTCCATTCTATCCTATGAGCAACACTCCAATAGGTCATATTTCATCCTTATTGACTTAACCTACTTGCCCGAATAATTTGGAATGTATGCAGGTGCGAAGGCAACGGATCTCTTGTGTCGGCTTATAGGGTATCAAGGGAAAAAGTGGAAGGCTTGGGCGCTACGTTTACTCCTTTGGAAGTCAGTGTTCGAGACAACATCGAAAGCCTCATGGAGAAAGGCTTCCCCTAGTTTGAGCTTGGAGAAAGGGAAATGCCACAGCTACATCAGTATACACTTGCTGTGGACTTCAAAGCCATGTGATAAGGTTTCTAATGAAGCATCGTACTCTTCTCTTTAATTTTGCACTCTTTTGATAGAGTGCAAAACAATGTACCACTCGCTTCTTGATTGAAGTCTGCCACCTCTAAACTTGAAAACTGACAGATGTTAAACATTATGTTGTTGAACCAATGCTTTGCAATACCTGGTCATTTCTGTTCCTAGCTCAACTTGAATTATTTGTACTGACTTGAATTTTCTTTTTCCTCTTGAGATGATTCAATTAGTCATTTGAGGTGTGGAATTAGTGCCACCTTTTTTGAAATTCTAAGTGAAGATATTGTAGTCTATAAACTTAAATATGATTTTGGTCCTTAATCCTTGTTTGCATCGTACATAGATAAAAAAAAAAAAAATAAGTTGATTGCTCTTGATTGAGCTTTCAAATATATTTATCTGTCCGTGTAAATAAACTCGAAAAATTTCACAAGTCATATATGTAATTGTTGCCACATATGCAATATGCAAATCAAAGTAAAATAAGAATTGCACAATAATCCAAGCCACAACTGTTGCACTTGAATTAAACAAACTGACGTTCTTTGGAAAAAAATAAAAATAAACAAACTGACGAGGTATTAGTGATATAGACTGGCCAAATGTAGCTCACTTGCATGCATGGTGCTTCGAATCCAATGCAAATTAGGGTCAAAGACTCTAGTAGCGCCAAAAATAATTGGATAATATCAGTGATAGACCTAAAACACCCGGCACTTCATTCCCAAATCATACTAGCCACTTTCACGTGCTTTTAGGACATGTATTTCAAAACTTCCATTACATCTGACATTTTTTTATATCATATTGAACACTTCAGTACAATAATTAGCTTTTGCTCGACATGACTTTATCAAAAGAGTGGTACTAATTACTGGCCAATTTATACGCTAAATACTAACCTTGCCTTCAGAGATCCTCTAATAAGGTATTTATTCCACTCCACGACTTATAATACAAGGGCCTGTTTGTTTATTTTTGTTTCTATTCTCCAGAACAAATTTTTTTGTTATTTTGTTCAAAGGAACTGAAAAAGAATAGAAACGCGTTTCTTTACACTTTTGTTGCCGTTCTCGAGAATAGATTTGGAACATAAATAAGAAATAAAAAAAAATAAAAAAACTTATTTCTTGTTCCCGGAACACTTCCAAGAAACACTTCTTTTCCTTCTTCTTTTTTCTTTCCTTCTTCTTCCTTTTAGCCAACCACCGGCCTTGGCCATGGCTAGCGACCAGCCGTCGAGGCCAGTGACCTCGTCAAAGTGTCACCAACCCACGGCGAGGCCAACCTCACGCCGCTTGGGCGAGGTCATCGGCGAGGCTCAACCTTGCCCGGGTGGCGCAAGGTTGGCCTCGCCTTGGCCGGGTGAGCTCAAGCTCACCCGGTTTGGCAAGGCCAAGCTTGCCCAGCCATTAGCAAGGCTCGGTCTCATCAGGCCATCGCTAGGCGATGCTGAGCTGGCGGTGGCCTAGTGAGGCTAAGCCTCACCGGTGGGCTCAGGCAAGCTCGGCCTCGACAGGTTCGGCACCGGCCAAAAGGAAGAAAGCAAAAATAATAATAATAATAAAGAAGAAAAATATGAAAAATATAATAAAAATATTTAAAAATTAAAATAAACAAAAAAATTTACAAGTTTACCAAACACATTTCTATTCCTGGAATATAAATTTTTTGCAGTTACTAAACACATTCTTATACTTAGAAATTATTCTCTAGAACGGAAAAAAAAACCTATTTCCGTTCAAAATTGTTTTTCGGAATAGAAATGTTACCAAACGCGCTCCAAGTAACCCGGCAACTCCTACAAACTAGTTGTATAATATCTTCGCGTCACTCACTCTTCCCTTGATACCACAAAGCCCTCTTCAACTCACAAGGACATGGGAGAATTTGGTCCAAGATAGACGCATGTTTGAAAGTGATAGTACTAACCCTAATACCATATTAGAGTGTCTAATTTAAAAGCTTAAACTAATACATGGAGAAAGACCACAAAAATATAAAGGATATATATGACTCGTTGTCAAGTTATGTGGAACAATACCTCAAAGGCCAATGAGTTTAGCCATATTAGTTTTCGATGGATGGCTCTAATTGTTTTCGGCCAATGTTCAATGATGACGAAAGCCTCCGATGGTCGGATCTACGCACCACAAAGAGAGAATGCCCTCGTGCGTTTTCCCTCAGGAGGACCATCCGATTATTGAGTTAGACATAAACCGAAATGAAAGAGAAAAACGAAATATAATAATGCATGAATTGGGCTTATATGTAAAGTTTCGGGCCTCGAATAAAATATGAGGCCCAATCAATTTTTATCCACATAGTATTCATGGAAACTTGTATCATTGAATGTGACACTCAAAGTTTGTCAGTTTATGCAATCATACTATTAATGTTTTATGTATCTCAAGAAGTCCGTATCAAAGCAACGTAAGATGACACCTTAACAGTAGTGCATTAACACTTCGTTTTGTGAAGCTCGAAATTGGATCACTCGAGGTCAATGCTGCACCTCTCATATTAGAATAGAACATTTGTCTTGAAACTGGATCTTGCAAACGTGGAAATTCTAACGATAGATTCTCATTCCTAAAGTAACATAAGTGAGGCATTAATCATCCACCTTACCGGTTCCACATGAAATGAGCAGAGGGGTCACCCCCGCTCGCCCTACTGATTAACCATGTGCCACTTTTTAGAAAGAAATATATTTTTATTTGGTTTAGTCTATTTTATATTTGTAACTTTTGGTATCAATATATGTAACAATAATAGTAGTAGCAACAATAATTATATAATTAAGTGTACCAAAAATCTTAAAACTTGTCATAAAAGTGCAATTGAGTCCTAAAACTTTCAAAAGTTGCAATTAATAGAAGAATTTAATTGAATCAATTTGATAAATTTTAGGACTTGTTTACACTTTTGATAAGTTTTAAGACTTAATTTTACTTTTTGAAAACTTTGACTCAATTACACTTTGTTAACAAATTTTAAGAATTCCATTATACTTACTGCATAATTATAAAACCCCCGACCTTTCTCCCCACAAGTTTTGCTTTGTATAGAAGATGCAAGCTTTGAGAGATTTCCACTTCTAGGCAAGCAACGAGGGACAATTGTTTTCCACATTTTTCATCTCCATATTGTTCCCCATCGACTAATTTGTGAAGGTTGGAGCTTGTTTGGCTCCATAAAATTAACCCATAAGGCTACTCTATATTTAAGAAAAACAATAAACATTGTCAACAACCGTGGTATTAATTATTTTTCCATGAATACAATAATATTAATTCTGGGATGTTCCCGTGCCAGTCATGTTGCCCTGCAAAGGCAAAACACCTCGCGCGGTGCCCATATTAGATTTTATCATGATAAAATTCACTATCCCGTCTTCTCTTAATCACCCAATCGAGACCTTCGTTCATCTTATAAAAAACCTAGTAGTTTATACCACGAGTTCAGTTTTCAGTTTTTGAACTTGCGCAAACTTCTGCTACAAGACATTCTCTTAGACTCCGAGGCCTATGTTAATCTATCTTATTCAGCTTTCAGGAAAGGACAAGAATGTGGCATGAGAAGGTTAATAATGTTCACTTGCTTAAAAGCCAGTCAAAGCCGGAGGGCCACGAAGTCCGTTGCCTCAACGGCTCGCCAAGAGGATACGTGAAAGAACATACATCATGCGATCGCTGAGCTAAAGCTTACGACATCGCTGGTTAGAGGAAGACAGAAGTATTTTACTCAATGCATGGGTACCAAGTGCACTTAAAAAAACCCTATGTTCGGTCGCTTTTGTCTTCTACCTCTCCCTCTCCCTCTCCCTCTCCCTCTCTCTTCTTGATCTGCAACTTGAGAACATGGCCACCACCTCTCTCTCTCTCTCTCTCTCTCTTCTCGGTCAGCAGCAGCCAATGGCGGCTGCCGCGCCGGTAGCTAATTTGAGCCTTAGAAAAAATAAGAGCGTGTATTGAATGGATACTTGCACGTACTAGGACCAGGATGACTCATAGAGCCTACGTATTCTAGATCTGAACATGATCTTATCTTACAACCTATCGATTTCTACGAGAGAAGAAAGATGCCACTGGACATACGGATGTTTCCCCAAATACAGAGGATGGAACTAAATTAGAAACTAAACCATGAGGCTCATCGTCCACCCGAGAGTTGCGATTCTGCGACAGAAGACGAGTGCGTAAATGCCTTGTATATGGAGGACGGATAAGACATGGCCAAATCGTCAAAACCTTCGCGATGAGCGAACGTTAATCCGCCTGAGGAAAGGCCGATGGACGACAGTTCCGGAATCGGAAGATCGCTCTCCAAGTACTGCAAAACTTGACGCATGCTCGGCCTCATCAACGGGTCGGAGTGGGAACAGATCAACCCGAGTTTCAGCACCAACTCCATCTCTTCTTCCACAAATTCCGCCCCCAACCTCGGATCTCTTGCCACGAGAATTGCACCTCTGTCCCAGCAAGAAAATACCCAGTCCACTAATATCACGTCCTCCGCGTCCCGAAGCTCTATCGGCCTTCTCCCGCAGGCAACCTCAAGCAAAAATGCTCCGAAGGCATACACGTCGGTGTTCCTAGTCGCTTTGCCGGTTCGCGTGTGCTCAGGGGCGAGATAACCGAGCGTTCCTACCACGTGAGTCGTTTGAGGGTCGGTTCCATGGTCGTATAGTCTCGCAAGCCCAAAATCTCCAAGTCTTCCATTTAAGTCGGCATCTAGCAAGATGTTACTCGCCTTTATATCCCTATGGATCACCACTTGCTCCCACCCTTCGTGCAGATAAAGCAGCCCAGATGCCACTCCTTTGATCACCCTGAATCTTTGCCTCCAATTGAGGGTCACTTTTGGCTGGTTATGGAGGTATTTGTCGAGGCTCCCATTGGGCATGTAGTCGTAAACCAAGAGCAACTCCCCTTTCCTGCGGCAGTAACCAAGGAGCGACACTATGTTGCGGTGACGGAGCCGACCAATGCTGATGATCTCCGCTATGAACTCTCTCATGCCTTGTCTCGATTCGTGTTAGATCCTCTTCACCGCAATCTCTATCTTCGATTTGGGTAAGATTCCTCTATAGACCCGACCAAACCCTCCAGTCCCTAATAGCTCTTGCTCCCGGAATCCTTTTGTCGCAATGTAAAGGTCTTTGAACTTGAACCGGTGCGGGCCGTAGTCCCTCTCCCAATCTTCGAGGACCTCAGCGAATTTCCTTTTCCTTCTTATCACGTAAACCACGCTCAAGATCAGCATCGATGCAACGAAAAGAACCATCAGCGGGAGCCCTATAGTCAGTACTTTCGACGTCTCCTTCTTACCGATCCGAGGAAGCTTAGGAAGTTGGGACTGGGCAAGTGCCTGAGCCTCTCCATTTACCCTGAAGCTCCAACCCAGAACATAGTGAGAAGTTAGGACCGAACCGGTCGATGACGAGAAGCCGACATACATGCTCTGGTTGACGATTGACGAGAGATCCTGCCTAAGAGACAAAAGGGGAGTCTGCGGTTTTTGCACATTGATTGGAGCCAATGTGACATCGATCCGCTTTTCAGTTCCGTTGTAGTCCACCCAAACTTGCATTTCTTTACCACTGATTAGAGTCAAGTTATTGATCTCCCCACCATCTGCATAATACCCCGCTGGAGTTGATATTGCTGATGTCAACCCGTTCAAGTCGATTCCGACATGATTATCGTTAATGTCATTAAACTCGCTGCTCTGGATCGTGTCGAGTTCGACCCCAAACACATGATTGGTGGAGTTTCCGTTGTCAGTTTCGCTGAACATACCGAGGTATTGGCTCGGCAGGGACCCGGGGAGGCCTCTCTGGGGCGCGATCACGAAGACGATCCCATGGCCGCTTAGAGTGGCATACTGAGGTTGAATCGCGAAGACAAACGCAGTGGAGAAGGAGTAGACAGAACCGCTTGGCGAGTTCTTGAGCTGGACAGGGTCTGGATGGAAGGCGTGGCCCTTCTGCTGTCTGGTGTCGTTGGTCAGCTTCAGGAGGCCATTGGAGGTGACCCCTGCGATCCCATCAAGGCTCAGACTGACCGATCGGAAACCGTTGTACACAAAATTGGTTTCTTGAGCGTAAGCCAAAACTGGGAGTAGAGAGAGCACAGCAAGAGTCTTGAAGAACATGGCTCAAACTCAACGTCTGCCTGGCAATTAGCTGAAGAAGGATGCAGCTACAAGGGCTATAAAAAACCAGAAGAATCTTTATCTTACAACGTCAAACGAATGGTGCAGATTTCAAAAATTTCTGCTCCACGTGAGTCCTATGATTGATGAATGTCTTGGACTTTCAATGGACGAATCCAATAGGATCCTCCTGTTCATAAGGCAAAGAGGATTTCAAGGTGAGAAAGAGAGAATTACGACTTCATCATGCACTTGCGGTCACGATGACTCTAAATAAACAAATCCGACGGATGCTACTGCGCAATCTGACTGCTATGGACGTTGCAAGAAGTCGCAGCCTCCAAAATAGATGACGACTTTTTGTCAAGATTAGATCTGGGGGAGAGAGATTGAAAGAAGGTGGGTGTGATGGAATCGATATCCCCGTAATTTTCTTCCCATAATAAAACAAACATGTGATGGTACCACTTGTAAGACATGGGCTCCGTGGGAATATTTTAGGGAGGACCAACCCATGGTGGAAGGATGAAAGAACGACCAAAGTTCACAGTGTCGGTCGCCATTTCTAGACTGGTCTACCGCATGGTCCATGAAAGTTCGAGGAAGACGAAGTTCTGTTCAAACATCTCTGGTGCTTTAGTGGTCCAACATGAATCGCTGCCTCGTTCCTGGTCTTCTTGATACGCCCCCCACAAATTTTTTCGTGCCCGTGTATGAAGAGAGAAGTTTTCTTTATTTTTTAAATTCACATTTGTTGGGATGAGATGATTAGAAAGAAAGAAAAAAAAATGGGATTTAGATAATTATAAGGAAAAGAGAGAGAGAGAGAGAGAGAGAGAGAAAGGATTTGAAGGGATTGAGTCATATGGTTGTCAAGATGCAAGCGATTAAAAAGGTAGGAAAAAAAAGGTGCATTGTGATGTGAATAGCCTTTTATATACTCATAAATAGAAATAGAATAGTCTTGCAAGTGAGCAAAAAGAATGAATTTATTGAGTAATGCACAAATCCGTTCAAATACCTACGAATCCTTTCACATGGTTTTAGAATATACATGAAATCACCGGATCAATCCCTCATAATATCTCATGATCCCTCCTCCTAATCATTACCTTTCATCTTTTCTTCTCCATCCAAACATGGTTACGTTTTTAGAACCTTTCTTCCCTCCGAATCTCTTCTAAAAAGCATGGTGTCGGAATAGATCCGATGGTTCATTTGGACACTCTATGCATGCCACATGCTGTTTACACATCATATGTCAATCGACGTTGATGTGGGTTGTTTTAGTAATAGTAATTGATACACGGCATGTAAAAAAAATTACATAGATTTTGCAGTTGATAGTAATCCTAGATAGATATAGATACAAATCTGTGTTAGTTTAACTAGACGAGTCTTAAATAATAATTTCTTCGAGATGGGAGCATACGTCTCAGCTCTCTAGAATGTGAACAGGAAGTTGCTTAGCATTATTCGTCAGTTTTCTTTTTTTTTTTTGGTCTAACCATTATTCTTCAGTTGACTTTGTGCGTTACTTGGGTCCGCTTTTAGATGACTGAAAGCTGACGTTAGGTTCCAAAATCTCAAGCACTGTTGATTATCTTTGTTCATATATATTCTCTTTTGTAACATCGTTGATCTTCTAGAGTCTGATGGTGACTAGTGTGAACGATGACCTGGGTGATGGGTGGTTGGGCTAGTGTCGCACCACCCCAGTCATGATTGGCTTGAGGTTGCTCAACCCTACTTCAGCCGGCCTAGGTGGTGGGCATGGGCCGCCATCTCCCTTTAACTCTCTTTCGCAATCTCCCCTTTATCTTTGTGTGCATGTGTGCTTCGATTGGAGGCAGCAATGGCGATGCTATTATTACTCCCTCCCTCCCTCTCCCTCCCTCCCTCCCTCCCTCCCTCTCTCTCTCTCTCTGTGTGAGGGTTTAACGACTTCTATTTTATTTTCTAATGTCTGTGCTTACGGTGCTACTATGGCAGTCCATGTCAACAATTCATGTGCATTTCTAGAATAAAGACTTATTTAAACATAATAAAAGTAGGTGAGGACCACGTTGACAAAAAAAAAATGAAAGAAATTGAATAAGCTAAAGAAAACGAGGGTTAGCGGCACCATTATCCCAAGAAAAGAAAAAGGAAATGAGCACACTATAATTCATTCTATACAAAACAGCCGCCACTTGGTCTAACTTTATTTAATAATCTAATATAGATTATGCATATAATCTCTGAACAACAATACTTGCTTGTTTTGAACATGAAATAATGATGTCATATGAAGTGCTTACTTTTGGTCTCCTTGATTTCGTGATGCAATCTATATGTAATTTACATGATATGACAAAACAAGATGATGGCTCTAAATGATATTTGTTGTACCCAATATGAGTAAATATGATGATTTATGTGCATCATGAATAGCAATGAAGTTAAAAGACTTTTTGCAAATGTTAATTATGAAAAAGTATACATTTAGTGAATCGAACATTAAGTAGCTTGTGGAACAAATTCGTCTTTGGTTTATTAACTAATGAAAAATTGAACCGCAAAACGAAACTAACTGGGGAGTCCACAACTCTGCTCACAAAACCAAGAAAAGATTAGAGGGGTCTACCCCTAGAAATTCACTTATTTCCTCGTCAACTTGTCTTTTCTATGCAGAGAAGCATAGGAAGAAGAAATCGATCAGGAAATGAAGTTGCTAAGAAAGCCCTATCATTTGTTTAAGTGGCAAAAGCGACAAGTGTTGTTACCTGGTAAGGATGGGTATCTATCTAGAACAACAATGGAATATACTTTAACGGGAGGTAATTAGTACTGTCAACACTGCTTATGAATATAATAGGAATAGCTATTTAGGTTTGGTGGAAAAATGAACGGATTCAAGCCTAATGATCTAGAAAAGATAAGAATGTATACCTGCAGAAGGGCTCTTAAGAACCACTCTACACTACTTTCTACAAAGAAATATGTATGCGCACATAAATAAGTATATGAAGGACCATAATGGAATCAACATTAGTAGGAATTAATTAATTTTGTACATTGCTTATGTATATAATAGGAATAGATGATTGGGTTTGATGGAAAAATTAATGGATTCAAACCTAATGATCTAGATAAATAAGAATATTCACAATCCTACTTTCCACAAAGAAATATGTATATATTTTAAACGTTATTGAGGGTGTGTTTGTTTTATGAAAAAATCGAGATTTGGAAAAGGTTTTTCAAAAGAATGATTGGTTATATCACTTAGAAAAATTAGTTAGCTCTTCTTGAATGGAGGTTTGTGATAATTTCTCCATAAGAAACCTTTCGTCTGTAAAACAGTATTTCATTATCTAGCACAATCAAATTGTCATGTTAACTATAGAAATAGTTCAGGGTTAATACCATGAAAAACCTTAAATTTATATACTTATAACAAATTTACCCCAAATTATTTTTTTGACCAACAAAAACCCAAACTAGTACTACTCGTGACAATTTTACTATTCGTTAGTTTTCATTAAATTTTACCGTTAAATTGCTGAATTTGGTAACATGTACAAGTTAACAAGAGTACTAGCTTTAGGTTTTACTATTCGTTTGTCACAAGAGTACCTATTTTGGGTTTTCGTGATATTGATCTAATTTAACGGAAACTAACGGAAGGTAAATTGTTACAAATGTACTAGTTTAGGTTTTTTTTTTTTTGTGGTAAAAAATTAGTATAGGAAAATTTGTCACATGTGTACCAATTTGGAGTTTTTTGTAATCAAATAATTAGTAGTTTTTTTGTAATCAAATAATTAGTTTGGGATAATTTTTCATGATATTAAACCGATAAAATTAAATAAGTGATGATGGATACTAAGAACTCTTGTTTCAATAATAGTTGAAAGTTGCAAAGCACTCATTTTTATATTTGTACAAGTGTACAAGTTGATGTGGGGCGTATGTGCAATTGGTTGACCACAACCATTACATGGTGTGACTATGAAGTTGCGAAAGCGTGACTATAATAAATACCCTTAATATTATTACAAGAACATATACTCAACACCACTCACACACTACACACACCACTCTATGTCACTCACTACACTCAAGCCTCACACTTCAACACTCTATGAAGATGGCACTCCCATACTCACACTACCCATTCCTCTCCCCCTCGCTACACAAGACCCTCCACTCTACTTTAGTTGGTAAGGGGAGCTTTCCTACTTATAAAGAGACTCCCACCGACATATTATAGAGTTAGTGCTTTACAAGAGTTCAACGTGGACTATCCACAATTACAAGATTTACCTACTCTTCAAATGATTTTTAATCACTCCTCTCAACTAACACTTAAGGAACTTCAGCACCACAAATACTAACTACCTATTGTAGATATTTGGTTCTAGATAAATCTAGATAAGTGGAGGGAGGGAGAGAGGCGCTGGCTCCTTAGGGTGCGTTTGTTTGCGTTTTGTTTAAAAATTGTTCTAGGGAATGCAAAAAAAAAAAAAAAAAAAAAAAGTGTTTCTGTTCTGGAACAATTTCTGAACAAAAAAACGTGTTTAGTAAACTTGTTCGGGAACAAAAAATAAATAGAAACACGTTTGGTAAATTTGTATAATTTTTTATTTCTTTTATTTTTCTATTTTTTCTTTTTTTTCCTTTTTTCTTTTTTTCTTTTTCCTTTTTCTTTTTTTCTTTTGGCCGGTCGCCGACCTCGGCCATGGCCGACGACCGGCCGACGAGGGTCGGCGGCCTCGCCGTAGCCGGGCGAGGGCCTCGCCTTGGCTGGCGAGCTCGGCCTCGCCGAATCTGGGCGAGATCGAGCTCGCCCGACCCGACGCGCCGACATCTCGCCCGATCCGGCGAGGCGAGCTCGCCTAGCGGCCGAGAGGCTCGGCCTCGCCGGATCTAGGCGAGATCAAGCTCGCCACTGCCCGACGCGCCGACATCTCGCCGGCAAGGGCGAAGCTCGAGCTCGCCCGGCCAAGGCGAGGCCGACCCTCGCCGTGCTCGGGCGAGGCCGCCCCCGTCGGCCGGTCGCCGTCGCCATGGCCGAGGCCGACGACCGGTGAAAGAAAAAGAAAGAAAATAAGAAGAAAAAGAAGAAAAATAAAAAAGTGTTTCTAAGTTTTGTTTGCTTTTTTTTTGTTCTTAACAAAAGAACAAAAAAGAAATTTCTGTTCTGAACAGAAATAGGGTGCCAAACGCACCCTTAGTGGCCCCCATATAAAGAAAATATATTTCATGTGATGGGTTGTTACGTAGTGTAATCAATCAATTGAAAGTAAAATGCATATAAACAATAACAAATTGACAATTCGATATAAGTTGAATGAGACACGAAATTTTCATAAAATAATACATTTAAGTTTCTTTTTTTGATAATTGTTTCTTCTAAATAATAGGACATTTTTGGAACGAGGGGTCGGGCCACCACCAACCCCTAGGTCCATTGACGGATACATGTAGCGCTAAGTGCAATGCAATTTAATTAATTGTTTACATCATGTCATTACCGTTGTGTGATGTATCTATCACACGAAATACTTTCTTCTCTTATAAAGAAGGTTGACGTGATCCGAATTTTTTACGAATCGAATTCACAATAATCTAGTGTGTCCAATACAGCCCGAGGGAGTGTCTAGGCCCCAGTATCCAAGTTGAAGTAAGACATAGCAGGAACCATCCTGTGTTCGGTCTCCGTTAGCTTGACAAAGTCGCTAGAACATAATATTTTCTTATATGAAGAGAAATTTCAAACTGGACGGCGAGAATATCAATTATTAAGCTCTCCTAGCACAAACCCATAATGCGGTACATTGGTCAAACTCGGCTGGCTTCCCAAGTGCTCAGTGACATCACATTCTATCACTACCATCTCAATCTTTGGAATATACTGAAGATTTGAAAGCAGCCACCTTTAGCGATATTTCCTAAAGAAAATGTCCAAGAGCGGCGGATTCATGCTGATTGTGAAATTTTATGGATTAGTATTAATTATTCATTTTGAATTATTCTAAAAATTTAAATTGATAGAAGAATGTGTGATTTAATATTTAAATATTCTCGTACCAATATTACTAATTTAATTAAGCCTAGTCGCTGAGCACTTTCTTGGATTGTGGCCAACTTTGTCTTAGCTCACGTATTTTGAATGCTATCTAGATATTTCTATTGATCAAGTTGCAAATTTGTGAATTATTTATAAGTTAGTCCTTTCTGAGGAGGATTCCCCACCACGTGTTACTTACCTCTTGCTTGGATTTTCTTGCACAAATAGCTGGCAACCCGGTGCTCCGATCGGCTCAATTGTTCTGCAATCATAGATTTTCGTGAATGGTGATAATACAAATCAAAATTTTAATGCAAGTGTCCTTATACGAAATTATTTTATCGCGATATTGTCGCTTGATAAGTACACTTCTCTCGGTCGGAAAGTCGCTAAAAAACCAAGTATTTTTTAAAGAAAAATAAGTACCTAAGTTAGCAAAGAGAATACTTTATGAAATATAATTAGATTTTATTTCAATGGTAGCTTCATGATTTTGTAATCTGAAGTATGAAATTAATTCAACTTACAGAATTACATACACTTATTAATTTAATTTAAGATATTAGCTATCTAGTTGTATTATTCTATATTAATCAATCTACGATCGGGATAATGTCACTTTTCCCTGGTTATTGTTACTTTCTTCATTAATCAAGATGGAAGAGCATATCTTTTCTCAATAATTTGGGAGACTATATATTATACTTAAAAATTGATGAATATTATTAAAAATTGCAATATCTCTGTAGTCAGGAAGAGTACATCTGTTTTTCTTTTTCCTAACGAACGAAGCGAATAAATAACATGCAAAATTTTACTTTTCCATTTCAATTTGTATTTCTTTATTGGGATAAAATGTGAAGAGGCGGAATGTCCTAATGAAACAATGTCACACTTGGTCATCACTCATCACTAGTATGTATACTTGTCTCTACCTCATGCAAATGCCGGTAATCCTCCAAATTAGTTGATGTTTTAAGACGAAAGATGAAAGTAGACATGTTGATTCTGTCCAGAGTTTTTAGCTCAATTTGCGACTTCGTGGAATCCTACTCTATTGAAGAAAGGTTAGGAAAGAGCAAGTTTATCAACTCTGCGGGTATCTTGTTGATAGTTTCCCACTCTTGCTGGTTTTCTGGATTGTGTAGGGGTTGTGATGCATGTCAGTTGTCAGAAAGATCCTCTCTGAGCTGAGAGACACGAGAGACCATCGAATTCTTGAAGAGTGAAATTGATCTGGGTGACTGAACCACGTAATTTGAATCTGTTCAACGTTGTCTAGTGTTTGCTAGTATATCACTCTATATGATCATTGGAATTTTCTAACAACGTAGTATTGAAGTGGGGTTATAATCAATGTGCGTGCTTTGCTGGTAGACTCGCAGTTTTGTAAAAGGCACTGCAATGATATGGACACCTTCCTACTACTCTGGAAAAAGGATGAAAAGGCGGATCTTATGAGTTGACGTCGCCAGATTGAGACTTTGATGAAGGCTGAATAGGAGAAGTCGGCTTTTGAGGCATACGGAAGAAACTAGAATCCCCATACAGATCATTTGTATCTCAAACAACAGCTACACAACCTCGAGATAAGTATGTCAATGAAACATCTACTGGACGTGAGCATGGTTAACTTTCAGAGATGTGCTGATTGCGAAATATATGGACTTGGTATAGATTGTCCATTTGGAGGGGATTTGCTGCTTGCCGTTAGAAGTTTAGTCTAGGAGCATTTTTTTTGTCTGCTGTTGGCATGCGAGGATAGTCCAAGACTGATCTGCAGATCCATTCACCGTCTGCAGACT
The DNA here is from genome assembly GCF_016545825.1 of Eucalyptus grandis. Taxonomy (NCBI): domain Eukaryota; kingdom Viridiplantae; phylum Streptophyta; class Magnoliopsida; order Myrtales; family Myrtaceae; genus Eucalyptus; species Eucalyptus grandis. The sequence continues at coordinate 40,603,409 of NC_052622.1, read as the reverse complement.
GATCTATGATTGATTGCTAAGCTGCTGATATGCAGATTGGTCCAGTTTATATGTCTTCCTTACATACTTGCTATTTTGTACCTGCCGAATTATAATTTTTCCCCTAGTTTCTTTCTTTCTTTCTTTTTTGGGTGCAGTCTTCAATGTTTTCTCAAACTACAGAATAAAGCAATAGCATAAGTGTGGGAACGTAGCAAAGTTATTAGTGCAGGAATGTCTTCAATGCAAGGAGTCTTCAGATTCTACTTCAATCGAAAGAAGAGTAGTAGTGAATCAGATATTTGGAGATGACAGTAATGGAAGCATAGCAGGTTAGAGGCTAGTCTATCCAACTCAATTTTCCATACCCCACATTTCCAAGCGAAGTAGAAACTACAATGAAGCGCGTCAGCTCAAGGAGAAGAAGGAGCAGAGCAACATCAAGCAGCAATAGCCACACTACAATCTTAGCATGATACATCGATCTTCACATTGAAATCGAAGAAAGATTCGGAGACCTCTGCTGTAAGAAAATGGGTGGACGCACTTAAGTCTACGATTTTAATGAGTCAGTTGTGAGGTCACTCCTTGGACTTGCAAGCACAAGTTTCTTTATGGGGTTTCTTTGTTCTCCTTCAGTTATTGTGAAAGGTTATTGTATTCCAACTCTAAGAATTTCTATGTTCGCCTCCAATTGATAATGTAAGGGACTTTGGTCTAAGCAATTTGGTTGTGGAGCTTAACCTCCTCTTGAGACACTCTGTGTATCTACAAGAAAACGTCACCTATGAGTTCATAGATAGTTTAGTCTAGGTTTGGAATTTTTGTACGACTGTTAGTACTTTGATTGATATATTTGAATGCACTTTGGGATGAATTGTGCGTTGCAGCACCATAATACTATTTTCCAAGTGCATTTTGGAATTGATTTTATCTAACTACTACTATTATTAAGATTGATCATGAGGATCAAGCCCTCACACTGTTCTGTTCGCTGCTTTTCTTGTATGAATATTTGGTCGATAACTGGTAGATGGTATAGAGTGTAGAGAGAATTTCAGTAGAAGATGCTACCGTAAAGGCTGCAATTGACTCACTTGTGTGAAAAGCAAAGATGGGCAAGCCGAGAAAATGATTACTCAGGGCAAGATTGATTTGAAATAGTCAAGTAGCAAGAGTGGCAGACCTAAGAATAGTTCCAAGACCAAGAGACACATGATGATATGTTTGTTGTGGCACCCAAAATGTCCAAAGGGAATGTTGCTGGATGATGTGGCGATCGACCTTGAGAATCTTATGCAGCCAAGCAATCACTAATGTAGATAAAATCCAGTGTGAGGTCGAAAACCTAAAGTTGCAAATGCCAAGATTCTGAAAGGCAGTTAATGTAAAGCCGATGAAGAAGGAGAATAAGTTGAGAGTGGTAAATCCTATAGTAAATACCGTCAACTAAAACGAAAACGGACTGTTAAGATCGAGGGAAAAAGGCAACTTAAAAGCTGAGACAGTTAACCAGGTTAGTGGGATCATCTATCAGAACATGGATCAGGGAGTTCTGAGAAGCCACCAGGTACAAATGGACCTTTGAAAGAGAGGAAGGCGCGCACAAACATCTGAGAACATGACTTCACTTCATTTACTCTTTAGTCTTTTCCATCTGAGACTTCTATTCTTTGCGATTATTTACGTGTTCATGTGACAAAAAATCTTGTTCTCTTGTTCAAGACATCACTGGATTGAGACTATGATGAAGGTTGAAGAGGAGAAGTTGGCTGCTTTGGCATTTGGACGAAACTAGAATCCCCATAAGTGACCAAGTCGGGAACAGACTGTTTGCATCTCAAACGACACCTGCACAACCTTGAGATAAATTTGCCAATAAATCATCTACTGGACGTGACATGGTTAACTTTCAGAGATATGCCGATTGGGAAATATATGGACTTGGTATAGATCGTCCATTTGGAGGGGTTTTGCTGCTTGCTGTAGGAAGTTTAGTGTAAGGGCAGTTTTGTTGTTTGCTGTTGGTATGCGAGGATAGTCCAAGACTGATCTGCAGATCCATTCACCCTCTGCGGACTGATCTATGAATTAAAATCTGCTGATCTGTAGATCGGTCTATTTTATAAGTCTTCCTTTGCACACTAGTTGATGGCTTTACTTTTTACGTGTCGGCGCCCATTTTGTCAGATTCTGAATTGAAGATTTGGTTTTAGAGCAATAGCCGTTCTTGCGCTAAAGTATTGGCGTTACATACTTTGCACAATAAGTTTTACATATTTGCTGTTATGTACGTGCTGAATTATAATCTTTCCCCTAGTTTCTTACTTATCTTTGTGCAGTCTTCAACGTTTTCTCAAACTACAGGATAGAGCGACGGCGTTAGTGTGGAAACGTAGCACTAGTATTAATGCAGGAACGTCTTCAATGCAAGGAGTCTTCAGATTCTATTTCAATCGAAAGAAGTGTAGTAGTGAATCGCATATCTGGAGATGACAGTGACGGTAGCATAGCAGGTTGCAGGCTTGGCGTCTATCCAACTTATTTTTCCATACCCCACTTTTTACAAGCAAAGTAGAAACTATGATGAAGCACGTCAACTCAAGGAGATGAAGAAGCAATATAAAAGAAATCATCAAGCAGCAATAGCCACACTACAATCTCAGCATGATGCATTGATCTTCCCATTGAAATCGAAGAAAGATTCAGAGACCCCTGCCGTAAGAAAATAGGTGGACGCATTTAGCTCTATGATTTTAATGAGTCAGTTGAGAGGTCACTCCTTGGACTTGCAAGTACAGGTTTCTTTATTGGGTTTCTTTATATTCCTTCGGTTATAATAAAAGATTGTTGTATTCCAACTCAAGAATTTCTATGTTCGCCTCAATTGAAATGCATGGGACTTTGGTCTGAGCAATTTGGTTCTGAAGCTTAACCTCCTATTGACACCCTCTGCGTATCTACAAGCAAACGTCACCTATGAGTTTCTAGATAGTTAAGTCTAGGTTTGGAATTGTTGTGACTGTTAGTACTTTGACTGATATGTTTAAATGCATTTTGGGATGAATTGTACGTTGCAGACCCATAATACTATTTTCCCAGTGCATTTTGGAATCAATTTTATCTAACCATTACTATTATTAAGATTGATCATGAGGATCAGGCCCTCACATCGTTCTTTTCGCGCTTTTTTTCATAAGAAAATTTGGTTGATAATTGGTAGATGGTGTAGAGTGTAGAGAGAATTTCAGTGGAAGATGTTACAGTAAAGGCTGAATGCACTCACCTGTGTGAAAAGCGAAGATGAGCAAGCTGAGAAAGTGATTACTCTGGGCAAGATTGATTTGAAATAGTCAAGCAGCAAGAGTGGCAGACCTAAGAATAGTTCCAAGACCAAAAGAAAGACGATGATATGTTTGTTTTGGCACCCAAAATGTCCAAAGCCAACCGATCACTAATGTAGATAAAATCCAGTATGTGGTAGAAAAGCTGAAGTTGTGAATGTCAAGATTCTGAAAGGAGGTTAATGTAAAGCCGATGAAGAAGGTGGAGAAGTTGAGTGGTAAATCCTACAGTACATACCATAAACCAAAACGAAAATGGAGTACTAAGATCACGGGAAAAAGGCAACTTAAAAGCCGAGACAGTTAACTGGGGGAGTGAGATCATTTACCAGAACATGGATCAGTGCAGTTGGAGAAGCCACCAGGTAAAAATGGACCTTTGGAAGAGAGGAAGGCACGCACAAACATCTGAGAACATGACTTCACTTCGTTTAGTCTTTTCCATCTGAGACTTCTATTCTTTTGCGATTATTTACATGTTTGCGTGACGTCCATCTTGTTCTCTTGTTCGTTGGTATCGTGCTATCGAGGTCGAACCATTTTCAAGCTGCAGTCGAACCCCATAAGCCAAGTAATCATTCCTTTCTTGGCTGAAATTGTCTGATCTCTATTTCAATGACTGCGGAGAAATTTCAAGGTGGTCATTTCAAGCTTCTGCACATTGTTGGCTATTTTATTGGCAACTTTTGAGCGAACAATATGTCATCACGAAGAACATCTTGCAAGAGGTTGCGAGAAAATGAGCAAGGAGCCCACATCTTGACAAATTTCCGTGTGATTATCCAAAAGAAAGGGAAAATAAAGCAAATGCTACTACTGATTCGGTCTAAACAGGCAGTTTTTTTTTAACTCATATACAGTAAACTTCAGGGGTTTAAGCCCTATTTTACTATCCTTAATGGCTTGTAATGGATCTAAAAGCGGTACACACAGCTTCCATCATCGCTTCGAGCAGTTGGATCATAACTCGTAGCAGATGGGTCAGTGCATCCTTCAGGAACCGGAAGATTAACCTGTTGTGCCGCTTTGCCTGCGTCGAAATCGACAATTGAAATGCTTAAGTTATTGTTCTTCCCAAATCTTCATTTGTATTGTCATCCTAAATCCAGAGCCAAATCTTCGACCATGTCATTTTAGGATGAAAGGATCTAACCATAGAAACTTCCATTCTTAATAGCATCCTCGTTCGCATCCCCAAGAGCGGCCTCTTTCAAGTACTTATCCGACAGCTGGACTCTCTTCACATTCTCTTGCTCCTGGACGAGCATGTTCCCATACTCGAGTAGCTTGTCCAGAGTCATCCGCGGCTGCTCAAAGGTCGGGGGTCCCTCTTTGGAGTTCACGAGTCTTTTCCCTACATTTTCAACTCCAGTTTCGGCAACCCATTTCCTTACTTCATCGTCATACACTCTTGCCCTGATTGCTCCGAAGAAATCTGCACGGTGGACACTGATGTTAGTTCCATCTTCCTAATTTACATTCTCCATTCATGTACTGTCAAAAAGTATGAATTCTCTTCCAACAATAACAAAGATTGCCAAACCGAACAGGGTTAATCAGCTAGGAATGTTAGTTCGCTTGCTATGTAGCACAATGATAAAAAGAGTAAGATTAAGGAATGTCCTGTTACGATTAAGAAGAAGCCTACCAATCGATTGACCAGGGAATGTGTCGACAAGCTTGACTATATCTTCCTTTGGGACATTGTCGGTCCTGAAAATCCCGGTGCAAACGCCGATCCTGTCTTCCCGTGTGGGCGACCAGTAAAACTTCTCCATCCGGCCATCGCGAATGAGAGGGCGTACAGCGTGGAGAAGTCATTCCCGGTGACTATGATGGGAACTCGGGGTTCTCCTCCTTGTTGTACATGCCAGGAAGTTGCACGTTGGTGGGATTGTCGGCAATGTTCATGAGGGTCGCATTCACCATCTGGTTGTTCACTGTGTACTGTGTGGTCCCACCGAGCCTTCCCGCTCCCGCGTCAAGATCGTTGATAAAGAGGCAGCACATCTTCCCTTTCCTGATGATGTCCACCGCCTCCCGATACCTCTGTCTGATCAGCTTTGCGGGCTCACCAGCATTCCCGCTTTCTAGTTCTCCCGCACTCATCATTATGGGGCTGAAAATCCATTTCCATATAGTAAAAAATGTTTAGGTACCTCTTTATGTGAAGATTCTCAATTTTATCCAAGGAGTAGAAATTGATGAATACTCACTTGATTCCCATTTTGGCGAACACGAGCTCACATTGGAATGATTTTCCCTGGCCTTTCCCACCCCATATACCCAAAATGAGAGGAACCTGTCATCAATAGAGTTAATCATCGATAAAATTTCTTTCCTCTTCAAATTCAAGATTCAAAATAAAGTTGCATAATTTCGATATGTTAAACTTACCTTGATGTTTGGAAGATTCAAGAAGTTCTTGGTTATGTGGACCACAACTTTGTCCATAAATGCGGGAGCAATGTAGAAGCCATCCATGGTGTTATCAAATGCCAACCTGCCACAACGAGTTTAGTACTCGAATCAAGTGTTTTTCTTCACTTCCAAAACTTAATTAAAAGACATGGCGATGGGACAAAGTGTGTTACTCACTGTCGAAGACCAGCGCTGATGTAGTCGTATGAACTCATGACGGCATAGTGAGCGCCGGTCCCCATCGGCGCTTGAAAGAGAGTGTCAACCATCCCCTTTCCTCTGGTTATGTCTTGCTGGTCATCCGAGGTGTCAGTCCCAAGCCCTCCCCATCTGTCCTTAGATGTCTGTTTCTCCTCATCGTCTTCCGCGACCGCCGGGCTCCTGGACAACACTTTCGGGCGGTTGATCTTGCAGCTCGGTTTCTTGAAGCTCCTCCCCAAGAACGGAGAGCTAGGACCCGAATTTCTCGGGCTGGCGCAGCTCGCATTTAGCTGGATCGAGGTCAGGCCCTTGTTAACACTAAGTCCCACTATAGGAGGAGACCCCAACACAGACATCGTAGAGATTGTGAATACAGTATGAATTCACTAGCTATGGAAGCCTAACAAGTCACGTGTGATCTCGTAACTTCCCCAAAGATGAACAAAAGAAGCAAACTCCTTTCATGAAAACAGAGCGTGCTTTCTACTTCGTACGCTTAAACAGTTGAATGACCGCTATGATCAAGCAGAGACGATGAAAAAGAGAAGAAAGGACGAAGTGGGTTTGACGCTTTTCATGAACTCGGAGCCTTAAAACTACGCACGAAAACAGGGGTTGGCGGGAAAAACAGAGCACCGATGCGGTGTAAACAGCTGCGGCAGCAGCCACCGAGGCAGCCATAGATCTGTGCCGAACCCGACGGCTCCGATCAAAAGGGAAAAGTTCACAAAGCTTAGGCGGTAGAAGACGAAAGGACGTGGTTTTTTTTTTTTTTTTTTTTTTTTTTTAAGGACGTGGAAGTTGAGCGTGCTGTTTTTGGAGTGTTGTCGTTTGACGACGGAGAAAGAGAGGCGTGAGAGGAGCTTTTATATATATAAATATAGAGAGAAAGAGAGAGAGAGAGAGGAGAAATCCCGTGGACGAGCGTGCTAAGTTCCTAGGGGCCACACGTTGGGATTTTTGGCCTGTATTTTACGGGGCAGTGGTTGACAGGGACGTTGGTTTTTAATACCGGGGATTTTTCTGCACAAATTCAAGAAAAGGAGAGAGAAAACAAAATGGAGGCTTCTGGGAACTCAACCGGTGTGAGGCCAGGGCTTCAGCTTTCCCCATCTCCACCAAAATCATCAAATCCAGTTTCTTCGTTTCTCCCACTTTCACCTCCATTGAAGGGGACATGAGCATTAGTAGGATCACAAAGAGGAAGGATCTCCATCTTCCTAGAGATGGAGGGAGCCTCTGGTTAGACTCGTGGGGTCAGTTAACCTCTTCTGAAATTTTATTTGAATTGGTTGGATAATTTTGCTTGATTAGGAGCTTATCTATTTGCTTTGCTTTACTTTCCTATTTTGAAAATATAAAATTTTGCATCTCGTGATAGATTAGGATTTATTTATTTATTTATTTATTTGAATAAGATTGCGTGTTAGATTATATTCAATAGTTTAAGATAAGTCTCCAAGTTGAAATAACATTTAATTTAAATTATTTTCTAATTTAATTTAGATAACTCTTCACATTAGGTAATTTCTTTTTTATTAATTAGGGTCCGTATCACGAAAAATCTCAAACTAATACACTTATGATAAATTTATCATAAATTAATTTTTTTTACCTCCAAAAATCTCAAATTGATACATATGTGACCAATTTAGCTTCTACTAATTTTCAATAAATTTTACCTTCAAATTGCTGAATCGGATGACATGCGACAGTGAATGAATGTTTTAGTTTAGAGTTTTACTCTATGTTTATCATAGGTGTACAAATTTTGTGATTTTTCATGGTATTAATGTAAATTTAACAAAAACTAACGAAAGGTAAATTTGTTACAGATGTATCAATTTGGAATTTTTTTGTGATGAAAAAATTATCTTAGGATAAATTTGTCACATTTATATTAGTTTGGAATTTTTCGTGTATTAACCCTATTAATTATTTACTCCAAATTTAATTAAAAAAACCCAAAGTTAACATCATATAGATTAGGTTGCATCATGTTATGCCATGTCATCTTGCCACGTCATTGTAACTTGCCATGTCACCATGCCACATTATATATGCCACATCATTGCCTTGTCACCATCCATGTCATGTCCTCAATTCTATGTCATTTAGTGATTACATGTCCAAGTTCATTTAACTAAAATTGCATGCCATATTAGAGTAATTTTATGGGATAATGACACATACATTCTTTAAACTTTTGCCTAATGTACAATTTGGTCCATAAAATTTTAATTTATTCAATGTGGTTCCTGAACTTTAACCAAATGTGTAATGTAGTCTCTGAACTTTTAATTTGTTCAATATATTCCCTAAATTTTTTGTATATGTTCAATCCAGTCCCTAAACTATATGAAGATATTCAATGTAGTCACTGATCTTGAATACTTATGGAAGGACTATATTAAACATATCCATACAATTTAAGGACTAGATTGAATATATATCGAAAGTTTAGAAACTATATTGAACAAATTAAAAATTCATGGACCATATTATTACACATAGAGTTAAAGTTCAGGATCATGTTGGATAAATAAAAAGTTTAAAGACCAAATTATACATTGAACCAAAGTTCAGGGACTATTTGTGTCAATTTCCCTAATTTTATTTTATCTTCCCGTGTCATTAGAATTCGATCATGATATTTTCATTGGTCGCATTCAAATCTAAGTTTGCATTATATAGTTTAGTCTTCATTACAAAAGAGAATTGCATAACGTAGTAAATAGGAAAGGTCCTAAAGTTGTGACACATGTTCAAAGTGGAGCCCAAATGTCAGGGACAAAACTTCTCTCTCTCGCCCGACTTTGGTCCTAAGCAAGATCTTAAAAGGCTTTGACATCTTGGAAAGACAAGATAGAGGGAGGGGTTCTCCCTCAATAAAAATAGAAACCCCACGGGAGGTCCGGCCCTTTGTGGGGGTTTCCTAGGGTACCCTGCCTGGATCCCCGCGACGCCTTCCCCCTTCAAATCTAAGTTTGCATTATATAGTTTAGTCTTCATTACAAAAGAGAACACAAAAGAAGTTAATTAGAATTGCATATTTATTTTTTTAAATCATGGTTGGGCTAGATTTAGTTTAGTGTTTAAATTTTTGCTTTCTTGTAATTTATTTATTCCATGCTTTGATTATTGAGTGTCATTTTTACAGTTTGTTCACCTAGGCCGGCAGGGTAGCTGCATGATGCATGCGCGCCTGCCGGGAAGACTTACACGGTAGAGAGAGGGAGGAGAAATGGAGGGGGGATCCGAGAGTTGGGGGAGAGAAAGGGAAGAATCGGCAGCTCGTTTCCCTTTGCTCTCAGCCGGATGCACTTCGCCTCCTTGGCCACGCACGACCAGCCGCCTCCACTGTTGCCGTCCAACGACATCCAGCCGGCGTCCTCACTCCTCACCCTCGTGGTCTCCTCTCTCCCGATTCCCACATCGCCGGTGAGTTCCTTTTCAGTTCGACCCTTTTTCCCCGAGGATCTCGGCTCGGAGACATCGCAAGGCGGTCGGCCATAGCTCGATTCGTTTCGAGCTTGCCCTCTAGCCGTGGTTTCCGAGCCGGGTAGGGACCCCCACCGCCAAACGCTCGCTCCGCAAACCTTTTGTCGGCTCTCCCTGTTTTGGTCAAGCCGGGGAAACGGAGGCCCGTTCTTTCTTTTTGTTAGTCCGTACGCGTGTTGGGTTTTATGGAGTCGCTGCTGTTGATTTCAAGTATGTCTTGGTGATTTCTTCTAAGTCTGGATGTGCGGTCGGGTTTTGAATTGCTCAATATTCTCTCTTCAATCCACTGCGCACCATTTGTTCGACAAAACAATTGAACCAAGGCCGTACACAGCTTCGTACACAGCTTCGTACACAGCTTCTTCCGATTTTGAGTTGCTTCGAATGTGTCTTGATAGGGTTCGCTCAATGGTGATCTTTCACTGACCTCAACCAACATATGGTTTTTTTTTTTTTTGGTAAGGAACATATGGTTTTTTGTTCACCGTGGTTTTATATGCTTTTCCCCCGGTCAATCTCGTTCGATGCATCAGTGGTGATTATTTGATGAATGTTGGCGAGGTCATAAGTGGGGAGAGCAATTTACCAAAATAATAATAATAATAATAATAATAATAATAATAATAAGTGGGGAGAGCTAGGGATGAGCATCGGTCCAGGGTTGACCCTAGACTGATCTTGGACCGGCCCAACTCTGCTGGTTCTGGTCTGGTTTCCAGGGAGACTAGGTCGGTCCTTGGTCCTAGAATTAGTGGACCAGCACTGTGATTTTTGTGGCATTACCTCTAAATCAATAAGTCCTTTCCTCTTTGGACATAAAGAAAAGGTTGCAAAACTAAATGTATAAGTTTGTGATTTTTGTGGCATTATCCCTTTTGTTTTATTAGTTATGTTACCTAACATTCAATTTCAACTTGCTTAGTATATGTTTTGAGTTTGAATTAGTGAAGGAAATCCAATTCAAGACCCAAATATGACTTGTAACTTCATGTCCGAAAAAGCAATTCTTTATTGAAATGCTTTTCACATTGAAGTTGGATTCCTGAGTTGAGTAAGCAAGTCACACGAAAACAAATAAAAATGGAATTTGACTCGGTCATTGTGCATTAGAGCTGACAAAAGAAGCGTGAAGGTTTTTCGTTCGTTATGGATTATGAGAGGTTGTGAGATAATAGTTGTGAGTTTTGCTTGAGGTGTAATTTAAGGTTGAAAAACACCTTGAGCGATTATTAAATTTGCATTTCTTTGATTAATGATTGATTACTAGGTGGTTGGCTAGGTTCAATATTTGGATCGAATCATGTAAATTTCTTATATGCTTATTATTTTACATTGATTTCTTTGATAATTTTTTTCATCTTGCATTAGACTCGAGTTGCAAAATCCGTTTATTTCAGCATTATTTCACAGCACAACTCATTCAACCAATTAAGTTTCATTTGACTCTGTACCATAAGGTAAAGAATTATGTACTGTGGAAAAGTTTGGTCAACGCAAGGAGTGGCTATAAAAAAGCGATGATTTACAGGACAAGACTTATCATAATTGCGCAAGCTTCCAAAGCCGTTGCGTAACTACTTTACAGATTGGAAACCATAATTTGTTAATGAAAACATGCCCCTTTTCCTTTCCATACACTATCTCCTTTAAAATTCTAGAAAATCAATCTAAGTTGCCTGTAGTATTTATGAATAAAAGAGAATATTATTGAAATGGCATTAGAGTAATCTAACATAATCACATTCTCAAATCCATAATCTTTACTTCACGGAAGTATTCTCCCACACGTTATTTAGATTATCAATTAGTAGAGGCTCTTGAATAAATTGATTGTATCATAATTAATCCAAAAGTTGCGAATTGATATAATCTATTGGCCATTCTTTAGGTGAATCATTTGAGGGAAGGTCACGATAGGCAAAACTTCTATTATTATTATTTTAAAAAAAATGGAGATTTCAATAATACATCCATTCGGATTCATATGGGACGGATGGCGATCCCAATTAATCCCAACCCAAATCACTAATCACACCTGGGTATTTTCACCAAAAACAGAGGGAACATCGCCTGTCGTTATTGTTCGTAGGAATCTCTCAAAGTCTCATTTTAGGCGGTTGAATTTGTGCTTTCTTTGTTACTAGCATTTGCATCTGTCTTTTGAAGCCGGTTGTCCTTCAGCAATTATGACCTGCTATCCGCGAAACATTATCTTACACTCACCTAAACTGATGCCTTGACCCCCAATTCCGTCATTTCGTGTCCGGCCACATTTATTGTTTTCTGCCTAGCTTTCCCAATGGACAATAAGTTGCTGTCCCTTCCCTTTCCTTAACCCGAGAATCACTTGGCCCTTTATATAAGATCGCGAAAGGAAAAGAAAACTTGGAGGAAGAAGTCATGGAAAGTGCTGGTACGAGCTTCAACGACCGAAGGTGGTCGCTGAAAGGCAAGACCGCTTTGGTCACTGGTGGAACCAGAGGGATTGGGTCAGTCTCAGTTCACTTTCTTGTGACCATTTACACATAATTCCAGCACTTTCTTTTAGTCTCTCGCTCTTGTGTGGCGATTTCAATTCAATTCTTGATAATCTGTCTATGGATAAGGTACGCGATCGTAGCAGAGCTAGCGGGGCTCGGCGCGAGTGTACACACCTGTTCTCGCAACGAGAAAGAGCTCAACGAGCGAGTGGAAGAGTGGCGAGGCAAAGGATTTCAAGTGAGTGGTTCGGTCTGTGACCTCACTTGCAATACCCAAAAGGAAGCGCTGGTTAAGACCGTCTCCTCTGTTTTTGATGGCAAGCTGAACATTCTGGTTAGTAACACTCAATAATCATCGTCTAGCAGTTGCTATGGAAGCAATTTTTGTTTCTATCGATCTCTTGTTTAAGTCTAGCAAGAAGTAGAAGTCTTTAGTTCAATTGATTTGTGGTTTTGGCTACACATAGAAGGACAATTCTGCAAATTCTTGTTCAACATCTGCTGCTTTGATAGCGTTCTGAACTTGGCAACTTGTGGTTTTGGCTACACATAGAAGGACAATTCTGCAAATTCTTGTTCAACATCTGCTGCTTTGATAGCGTTCTGAACTTGGCAACTTCTGGTTTAATTGCCGCTGCTTTGATAGCGTTCTGTACTTGGCAACTTCTGGTTTAATTGCTGCTGCTTTGGTAGTGTACTGTACTTGGCAACTGAGTTCCTGTTCAACTAACGTCAGTGACCTCATGAAAATCATTCGTCAAGATAAAAAAAATTACATAACTAGTCAGATGCTACTTATTAAATTAATTTTACATTTGATTTAAGAACCTGGTTTTATGTTTGAAGGTCGGTCTCATTTGTAAAATTTTAATCACTGAACCCACCGAACAGAAAAGGGTTCCGGCTGTCGATAATGGACATGTTGGCTGTTGAAAATCCAATCTCCAGATTAACATTGTTTTAGGTGTGCTGAATCAATAGATAATGGACAAGTTGGCTGCACTTGTTATGATCAGACACAATAACATTTAATTTGTTATTCCGCTACTACTGCCCTCATTCAACTCTCTTGTAGTCTTGTTACCGAGCTCGATTTTGATGCTAGTACGGCTAACGCAGGTAAACAATGCGGCGACAGTTGTTCTTAAGGGCGTGCTAGATCACACACTGGAGGACTGCTCTTACGTGTTGAAAGCCAACCTCGAGTCCCCTTACCATCTGTGCCAACTTGCGCATCCACTCCTGAAAGCTTCAGGAGATGGCAACATTGTGTTTCTTTCCTCGATTGCGGGTGAAGTAGCTCTACCTGCACTCTCGATTTACTCTGCTTCCAAAGGTACGATGATGTTTTGTCCAGGCTCTTCCTTGAAGGGTCATTTCCAGCACACTGTACACGGCTCATGAACTCATGTCGCTCTTCCAGGAGCTATCAATCAGCTTACCAAGAACTTGGCATGTGAATGGGCGAAAGACAACATTCGGATCAACACCGTGGCTCCTGGGCCCGTGAAAACCACCATCGCAAAACCTGTATTAGTCTTACCAATATCTCTGTCTGGATTTCACGTCTTCCTTACACTGACCCTGCAAAAATTTCTGTTTATCTTAAGCTGTTGAGAAATAACTAATCCTCTTGACACATTGGCCTAGCGAGACAAAACATGGCAAACTGATCAATACTGAACTAGGGGCACTGCGTTGCTGGGTAAACAAGTTTGGCGGCTGCACACATCCCAGGACGCACTATGGACCAAAGTTCTGAAGAGTATATATTTCCCCCATGGCGACATCTGGAATGCACAGCAGGGTCGACGTCCATCTTGGGGATGGAAAAGCATGTTGGTGGGGCGAGATTCTATCAAACCAGACATCAAATGGTTAGTTGGGGATGGCAAACTAATTAACATCAGAGAGGATAAATGGTTAACACAGGATCTAAATGGACAACCAGCACAACAATCAGAACCAGACACGGTGGCAGGTTTGATAAATGAAGACTCTCGGACATGGAAACACAATCTTATTCATCAGTATTTTGAAGAGAGAATAGCGAACGAGATCCTCGCTATCCCTTTGAGTTCAGAATCAAAACCGGACAGCAGAATTTGGACAGGTAACAGAACAGGGGTTTATACGGTTAAAAGTGGCTATAACAGAACACAGGCAATGCAAACCAAACAAGATTTCCAGAAAGCATCTTGTTCTTACCAGCCCCCACGATCTTTATGGACACAGATATGGAGTCTTTCCGTTCCGCCGAAACTTCGGACCTTCCTGTGGAGTATTTGCCAAAACGCCGTTCCTACCAGCGAAAATCTCCATAAAAAAAAGATCCGTCCAGATCCTCTCTGTCAGCTGTGTCGCACAGAAATTGAAACTACTGAGCATATATTCCTATTTTGTAGATGGACAAAAGAGATCTGGAGAGATCACAGACTACAGGGAACAAACATGACGAAACAAATCGGCCGAATCGACCAATGGCTTCTCTCAGCTTTCGAACAAAGAAGCAAATTACCTGAGAAAGAGGTCATCGCATGGGTGCTATGGCAGATCTGGAAAGCACGCAACGCACGGATCTTCCGAGACAAAACTCCAATCGCAGCTGATGTCATCGACCTCGCACACACCCAAAATCAAGCCTTTAACAGAGGAACGAAAACACGAAACCTCAACCGAACCACAAAAAGACTCGTACCAGAGGTCTGGAAACCACCCGAAAGCAGCGAGGTGAAAGTGAACGTGGATGCCTCATGGGTACCGGGAGAATTTCTATGTTCGGTCGCCGGCGTCGCAAGAAATAGAGAAGGGATCGTGGTCGACGGGTTTGCTGCGGAAGCTAGGGTTTCGTCCGCGGAACAAGCAGAAGCCGAAGCACTGTTACACGGTCTTCGCTTTATCTCCAACTGGCCGTCCAATCCCGTGAAAGTGCTTCCAAGTCAAGATCTGCGCTTCGTATGTGAAAGCGATAGCTTACAGATGGTTGACTGCGTGCTGGGCCGGGCCGACATACCATGGAACCTAAGAAGCTTAATCAAAAGTTGCGAACATGAGCTTCGTATGGGCCGTCAAGTCTCAGTGCAGCATTGTCCCCGGGAGGCAAATCAAGCGGCGGATTGGCTCGTACGTGCACATCGCCTTAAACAACTTCCTCCAGATTGGGTGAATAGACCCCCTCTTCCCCTTTGGAATATTTTAGTCTCCGAATGTAACGCATCGTTGTTGTCTAAGACTTCGTAAGCTAATATATCAGCAGCTATTTCGACCAAAAAAAAAAAAAAAAAAAAAAAAAAAAAAACTAGGGGCACTGAAATGAGAAGCAACATATACAATATAAATCGTTTTTAGATGCTCAATTATCCAAAGTGAAGATCATAGGAATAGGGACCGATGCTACTTAGTAAAAGTTTCATCACAAAATTCTCCAGGAGAAAAGTCTATGTAGTGCTGCAACATGACTCACATTGAACTTTGTCGTTCAGGAACCGGAAATCAAAGAGAAGTTTCTCAAGATGCTTGCGCGAATGCCTCTCCATCGGTTGGGAGAGCCCAACGAGATCTCATCCGTGGTCGCGTTTCTTTGCCTTCCCGCGGCTTCATATGTCACAGGGCAGGTCATTAGTGTGGATGGTGGCTACACGGTGGGCTTCTAAGCCAAGTCTCACAAACTTCTCCATCCCTAAGTCAACTGCCTTTCAAGTCAGTGAACTCTATTTTGTAGCTGATCACGATGGACGGCGAAGATACAGTTGAACAGACCATTGTCCTAACTTTCTTTTAGGTCTAAGTCGGAGACTTCCGTCTTATTGATTGCTTAAGTTATCTGGAATTTCACACGTTGTTTACGATGGAAAAGTTCAAATACCATGTTGGTCTCTGGCGAGCATGACTTCGCCTAGTGAATCTTTCCAATAAAGTTTGGTGATTTTGGGAATCGATCCTGGCTTTCTTGAGTAATCATGATTTCTTGATTGGCTAATTACCTTAGGCACAAGTCAATGGCCTGACTAAAATAGAAGTGGGTTTCTATCCATCTAATGCGTGCACAACAATGACTTCGATATATATTTTAAGTGATTATTACAGCACATTGACCCTTTATCTTGCCATAAGATCTTGCAAGCCAAAGATAATATTTTTCAATTGTATTCTTGATATAGCCGAAGTTTCGGGAGAGGCTAGTATGGAGCATTCTCAGACTCTACCTATTTACATTTTGGAAAGAGATCCCCTATTCAATTTATGCTCACGTTGGTCCCTCAATAATCTTAACAGTGATTTTTCCGTAAAATTTATTAATTTTGAAATTGTTTAATATGTTAATGGTTGAAATTCATTGAGATACCAAAGAAGACACTTTCCAAAACAGAAGATCTTTGTTCATCGATTACAATTTTTTTTCTTTCGAAAAAAATATCAAAAAACCCAAAACTATAGTTTCTATAACATATTTAATCTAATTTTTTTTTGTAAGACTAAAAATCTCAAATTTATGTTTGTGTGAGACACAAAACCTTTGTCATGGTTTCCTTACAAACTGCCGCTAAAAATCTTTGTCATTGCATTACTAATATTTTTTAAGGACAAGTGGCCCTAATCTAGTGCCACGCAAGCTCCATATTAGAAAAAGATAAGAAAAAACTGTAATTTTTTTTTTTTTTTAACAAGACAGCTTTTAGTTAGTATTGCGATTGCTGTTCAAGCTTCATTGAAGAGGGCCATCGACCCTCGCAGGCCATCAAAGAGGTCAAGATCTTGGATTTGACAAATTAGTCTTAATTTGAGATCAAGGCCAGCCTCCGTGTGACCTTAGAGATATGGAGCTTAGTCCTCACATCATCAAATACCTAAGATTGACAAAGATCTGAGATGGCAAGTAATAGTAGACAAAAGAAGAAGAAGATAGTAATTACATTGAATTGCTTCATTCCTTCAAATCACAAAGTGACGCCAAAGAAACAACAAAAACATAATCCCATCATCAGAGTAATTTCATCACAAACTTATGGGACAAATTCAAGACAGAGAAAGAGGACAAAGGGTTTCGGATGGACCCAGATGTAAGAGCAAGGGGGGGGATGAATATGGAGTTGGCCTTGGCGTGTTGGAATGTGAAGATGCAAAGGTGGGAAGCCAAGCTCAAGCCTTGCTTCGAGAGAGGGACAGAGGTGGGGATGGTGTCCATCACTGTGCTGCCGTCTTGGAGCACATAATGACGAGCGAGAGAGAAATAGATAAAATAATAGAGTGAAGCATCGACATTGCCGATGACAATGATGAGGGCGATGGCAGATGGCACCATCTAGTTACAAATCAAGGAAGAACAAGGAGGAAAGGAAATATAGAAATCTCCGTTTACTAAGTCACCACATTGGACTTCTAACCTCGATTTTGGACGGAGCAATGACAAAAGATGGATACATCAACGGTAAAAATTTGAATCTTTTATGTCACCAAAAAAAAAAAAGAGAAATTATGCTAAATATGCATAATTGCCATAATTTAGCATTTCTTGAGGTTCTTTCCTCTTCTTCTTTTTTAAACTTTAATAATCGACACTTTTATGGTGCCCATGCCAAACACATCATCCTCGGCAAAATCACAAGCAACCTCTCAACTTTATAAGTGCATAAATAAAGAAGTCGACCGGGGGGGCAGGACACAAATCATAGTCAAGGCTGCAAATTCTAACTTAACAACCGCATTGATGAACGGCTTGGGGGCAGAGTCGCGTCAATTTCCTGTCCGTCCGTCTCGTCAGATCGCACGCGCGATCAAGGATCGACGGCTGGAGGCGTGCCGCGACCGGGTACGACGAATCTTTCCCTGTCGAACGGGACTCGCGGCGTGCAATTGATAAACCCACCTCGAGCGCATTAAACTAAGCGCACTCGGGGCTGAACCAGCGACAACAGCCCATTGAGATCCCACCACGTGGCACCTTCCAAACCGAGGAAAAACAAAAAAACAAAAAACGAGCTTTCCCCTTCCTCTTCCAGAAACATCCGCCCAGGGAGATCCGTGGGGCCCACGAGGACGGGGAACAATCCCCACTCGCGGCCCAGATCGCGCCACGTGTGCTCCCGACGACGTGGCGTCCGACGTGGCACCCTCTACATCCCTGGAAATGATACGTCTCCCCTCTCCCCATCTTTCCCTCAGCAAGAACTCTCCTTTCTGCCATCTCTCTCTCTCTCTATCGGAGTCCACTCAGATTGGAGATCGGAGAGGTTGGCCGGCCGATTTCCGGTTGCTTCCTGTTGCCTCGGGTCGCCGGCGTTTCGATGGCAACGAACGGCGCGGAGGGAGAGAGGGGAGGACCGGGTGAAGATGGAGGAGGAGAGGAGGCGGAATGTGGTGTACATGTGCGGTTATCTCCCCGGAGCCTCGCCGGAGAAGTCGCCGATGCTCTCTCCGACGCCGGCGCGGGACCCCGGCGGAGACTCGTGGAAGGACGTCTTCGGCGGCGGCTGCGGGTTCGCCATGGCGGTCTCAGGTGAGGAGAGCTCGTTCATCGCTTCCTCAAAAGGGCTTGATTGATGCTCTTCGAGTCATCTTGTGTGACCGTTGCTGATCAATTTGTGCTTTCGAAAATATTGATTCTCGTCCGTTTGTAGTGAGTGTTGATTGCTGAAAATTTCTTCGTTCCACTTTTTTACTTGATCTGTGATTTGTTGGCGCAACACTATTTGATTGAATAAGTAGAGCTCTTGTTTAATGCTAGGGCTCATAGCTTATATTAGTCGAATTCATATTTCTAGCATCAAAGTCTAGGGCGGAGTTCGAATCAGCAATTGATACTCTCTTGTGTAGAAGCCGGAAGGAAATAATGAGAGCAACCACTAGCTGGAGCAGCAAATATCCAAAACTGTCATTGGGTTCATGAATTCGTTTTCCCAAAAAAAAAAAAAAAAAAAAAAAAAAAGTGGACCAATTTGGATAAGCAGCATTACTGGAATGGAAGAAAAATTAACAAGAATCATTGGATATCATGAGTTTAAGATTCACTGAACCAACATGGTCAAGGGTTGAGCAATTGGACTGTTGTACCTGGGAATCGGACTGGACTGCCTTGAAAACTGGTCCAGTTCTAGGTTCTCATTGAGAACCGGACTGGTTCCGAGTGAGAAACCACTCGAGAACTGGACCAATAGGATCAAATTTGGAACCGGTTTCATAAAGGCTTCAAACCCCAGCTTTTCTCTTGGTATCTTTTTCTCTCTTTTTTTCTCTTTGTACTCTGCAACCTCACTTAGGCACTTTTCGACTCTCTCTCTCTCTCTCTCTCTCATTCAAGCCTTGTAACCCTCGCTTGTTCCTGACTTGCCTTCGCTTGCTTGCCCTTGTCTATCTCTTACTTTGAACCGCTTTGTTGCCCATATTATTTTGCTATAAAAAATGAAACAAGAAATATGAACAACAGAAAAATAGGTTTTCGGGTAGACCATGGAACCGGACTAGAAAAATAGGGTAGGTTCTAAGGTTGGTACAAGGGCAAAGAAGGTAGGTTTCAGTTTCCAAAACTGGGAACCAGTCCTAACAGGATAGGTTCTAGGCACTTAGAACTTATCACCCTTAATGGTCACAGCTAAGTTGGACTTTTGAGTCTATCATACATTTGCTTTAACTAATATTGGATTGGAACTGGCTGTTGTAAACCCCTTCTCATGTCCCCTCTCTCTCTCTCTCTCTCTCTCTCTCTCACATACATGTTGATATTGCTAATCTATTTTATTTGAAAAAAATGAGGGATCAGATTCTGGAAAGCTAATTACTTGGGGTTCAGCAGATGATGAAGGTCAAAGCTACATGACATCAGGAAAGCATGGGGTAAATAATATCTATTCTCTAGCTCACAAGATTTCTATTTCTGCCTTGATTTGGTATTGATTCGCATCTTCTTGATTGCAATTGTTAAGGATACTCCAGAGCCTTTTCCTCTCCCTACTCAAGCGTCGGTTTTGAAGGCTGCTGCTGGTTGGGCTCATTGTGTTACAGTAACAGGTACCACCCTTCCTGCTGCTCCTCTTTTGTATGCATGTTGAGCAATTCTGTGGTTATGTTATGTTGTATGAGCTTATATCAATCTTCCCTCCATTATTCATAGGGTATGCAAATTGCCTGTTAGTGAATTTTCTTTATGTGGAAACGCTGTGTATGCTAGTAACTGCGGTTTTGAAATGATGTGTTAAAATTTCATTAGTCATTGAGACAACAATGAACAGTGATCTAATTATTAATGTCATTTAGCCCCTTCAGTTATCTGCCACAGTTTGCAGTGCACACAATAGAGAAAGACATGATCTGAATGAAATCACATGAGAATTACTTGAGCTCTTTTGGTTATCTATTGACTCATAACTATTTCCTCTTCACATGACGTTTTATATTGCAGAGCCAGGTGAAACATACACTTGGGGTTGGAAAGAGTGTGTTCCTTCTGGCAAACTCATCTCAGATCTGGCTTTTGTAGGAAGCTTCCAAAAGGAAGTTCTCACAAGACAAAGTGCTTTATTGAGTGAGCAAGGTGGTTTTATGGAATAGTAGATAATCATAGATCCGTTGGAATTATGGGCTTCTATTTTAATTAGAATTTTACTTTTTTCCATAGTGAGCCCTAGATCTCAAGCCTCAAGCCCAAATAGTGGGACGGTCAGTCAACTTAATGACAGAAAGGTTGTTGAAGAAACTGTGAAGCGAAGAAAAGTATTATCAGCTAAACAAGAAAATGAGAGTGTAACACCAGGGGAGGAAACATTCACACCATCACCTTGTCTTGTCATCTTGGGACCTGGAGTGAGAATTAGCACCGTTGCTGCTGGTGGGCGCCACTCTT
This sequence comes from Eucalyptus grandis, assembly GCF_016545825.1. Classification (NCBI taxonomy): domain Eukaryota; kingdom Viridiplantae; phylum Streptophyta; class Magnoliopsida; order Myrtales; family Myrtaceae; genus Eucalyptus; species Eucalyptus grandis. The sequence continues at coordinate 40,582,647 of NC_052622.1, read as the reverse complement.
TAGCCTTGTCAGGTAAACCCTCTTCAAATGTGCCAGCTTTTTTTCCTGTCATTCTTTCTTCTTAGTTAACCCATCTAGTTTTGTAGGTTATTTGAAGTATGAAGCTATGGAAGATTTTTGATGTAAAGCAAGACACCTGATTCATCATATTTTTACCGGAGTTTCAGATGTGGGACAGGTCTGGGGTTGGGGCTATGGAGGTGAAGGACAGCTAGGTTTGGGTTCCAAGATAAAAATGGTGTCTTCTCCTCATCTAATACCTTGCATTCAGACACCCAATCCGGGTAAAGATGGCGCTCTGACCAGTAGCCAAGGAAGCATCAGTTCAGGAATACAGACTTCAAAAGCGCCTGGAAATTATGTGAAAGGAATTGCTTGTGGAGGTCGACATAGTGCGGTAATTACAGGTCTGCTCGCTTGTAGTTGTTGACAGTGGTCTCTATATCCATTCGGTTGTTTAGAACTGAAGAGCATAATATAATAGATACACCTTTATAGGGACCGACATGATTTGCTCATCTAAGCCCCCTTGAGTGCTTGTTTTAATGATTATCTTATGGAGCAGTGACAAGATGGTAGGAATTGAGGGACATCTAGCAACCAAGAATAACATATTAATTGACTTAAATGATTACATGCATCTGCAATTCTTTGGATTGATGTACCTCATCGACATTTTTGTTGTCTACTATATATAATTACCAACGTCGGCATGGGTGTGTTCGATAGTAATATAATTGTGCTTTAAATTACTGGCTTTATTCGGATTAGCAAATTATTTTAAAATATGCTTCTGTCTTCATTTTTGTTTGTTTGTAGATGCTGGAGCATTGCTAACTTTTGGATGGGGGCTCTATGGGCAGGTGAGCTACCATGGCTTCTTGTAATGTTACACAAAATCATGCTGGCCCTTCCTTATATGGTTCCTAATGCTATATAGGCAGAAGATATTCTTGAGATGAAGATTTACCAAGGTTTAACAAAACAAAGTGAGTTAAATAGCTTATGGGAGGAGATAGGCACACTGTTATTGAATTCTTCCTTTTGCTCCTCTCTCTATCTCTATAGGACTGCAGGATGTCTTGTATCTTCTCTGATTGATTAAGTTCTGCTTTTGTGATTCAGTGTGGACAAGGGAGTACAAATGATCAACTCAGACCAACTTGTGTATCTTCTTTACTGGGAACTGCTATTGGGGGAATTGCTGCTGGTCTCTGGCATACAATCTGTGTTTCTACGGAAGGTCGAGTATATTCCTTTGGTGGGAACCAGTTTGGACAATTAGGGACTGGTGGAGAAAGTGCAGAGGTATATCCTCGCTATCCGCTGCTTTCCCAACTCTTTCAAATCCATCTGCCAGCAAACACATTTTATATTGGCCAAAATATATTTTAAAAATCCTGAGCTTTGTACCTTTTGTCTAAAAATACTGTCAACTTTGAAAATTATTCAGTGGACGCCCAAATTTAACTTTTGAATTGATTATAGCTTTTGCTATGTTGGCTGTCAAGAGCACTGCTAAATGCATGACATGGTAGCTGACATAGCAACTTTTAGCAATTAGCCACCATAGCAATTATTATGATCTTATTATTTTCTTTATAATGCAAATTGGCCCTTCGGCCATTGCATCAGCAGTTCGGTGATGTTCTTGACTAAACAATTGGAGGGCGCATTTATTTTAAAAAATTGTTTGGGTTTTTTTTGTGATATATATATATATATATATATATATATATATATATATATATATATATATATATATATATAAATATATATATATATATATAAATTAGAAAGTTTGAGTTACTTAGGATATTTGGGCTTGTGTATGCAAGAATTTAGAATTATGATGCATGTACCAGGCCTAACTTATCTTGTGCAAGATTGCATCTATGATGGAGTAATGAATTGTTTAGTGTCATCTAACACCATTTGTATATCAATTTGCTTCACTAGATGACCTTTATTTCTTCTGCATAATCTCTTTAATGCTCCTCGATGAGGATGGTGTGTCCACTTATGAGATACCAGTAGATTTCTGCTGTAGTCTCTTTTGATCTGTCTTCCATGGGTTCCTTATTGTCTTGTGATGCTATTGACTTGAATACTTTCTTTGACAGATGATTCAGACTCTGCCCCGACTTTTGGAATGTCCAGATTGGAAGGGTAAGCAAGTGATGATGGTATCTTCTGGAGCCCGTCATAATGCAGTACTGACAGGTATGCACAAACAAATAATGGATTCTGCATTTTCACCTTATTTCTTGATGTGTCAAATGATTGATTCTTTCTGTATCCTGGATTTCCTAATTTGATATGTTTTTGCCGTCCACGCCCGATTTATCCTGACTTGAGCCATTAGCTTTTTTTAATTTGTTTACATGTGTCTCCTTCCTTCAATGTTTGGGAAGTAATTGGGAGATTGATCTCTCAAAAGAGAGTTTTTCCTGTAAGATAACAACACTTCCATGCAAATGGGGTTATTTGAGGGATGTTATTATCACTCGTATTCTCTTGTGGGCACTTTTCCACCTTTGGCGGTTCACTGCCTTTCTTTGCTTGTGTCAATTAATATATGTGATTGAGGGGTTTATCTTGTCTTTAAGTCTTGCCCTAGAGAAGTGCTGCTCTCTGTAGTTACAATCAGTAATGCTGAGCCCTATCAAATTATGTCACCAGAGGAAGTGCCTTGAATGAGTGGCATGCTAATTCATTTAGAGATGCTTGGCCTTTAACTCGCCTAACAAGCAGGAGGTGTACCCAGTATATTTTTCCCTTGAGACAATTATATAACAGCATGTTAAGTATGGAGGCTGATATAACTGTTGTTCAGCCAGCCAATTTATCGCTTGTTATGTCAACCAAAGAAGCAGCACGTGGATGGTGCATGTTACCATTTCTGTTCTTTGACCCCATCTTTTTCCTTCTTGTCGCTTTCCTCCATTTCATGAACCTTTCTGTTCATTTAGGAAATTAGAAAGGCTGTATTCCCAAAAGCCACCCTCAACAGCTGATCAAGTTGGTTCAGTAGACGGAATCAACCATTGAAGCTACTTATCTTTAAAAAAAGAAGTGTCCTTTTTTGTGCTAGAATGAAAAGGACAAAAAAGGAGCAGGCTTGGGGGTCGAGAGACGTTGTTGCTTCTAGCAAAGGTTGTCATGTGGGTTTTTAATGGTTGCTTTAACCTTCTATTGTGAGTTAGTAACAAGCTTCCTGCTTCATTTGAACTTAGTTCGTGTTTTGATCCTGTTCTTTGTCACTTGGTAAGCAAAGCTTTGTATCCTTCGTTTCTAACACAATTTTTACTCGTAGATTGTCAACATAATCTGCACCTCTTGCAAATGATCTTCTTTTTAATTTTTATTTGAGGATGAGTTTTTCATTCGTGTGTTATTGCTGCTGTCTCTTACGGTTCTCTTCAAGAGGATGGACAAGTTTTTAGCTGGGGATGGAACAAGTACGGACAGGTGGGGGTGAAATGAATACTTTACTAAGATCCAAAAATTGACGACTGACCAGTATTGATCTGTCTATTCATGCTTTTGTTAATATATCGTGCAGCTAGGTCTTGGAGATTCAATTGATCGCAATATCCCTTCCCACGTACCAATCGATGGCTGTCTCCCAAGAAATGTTGCGTGTGGGTGGTGGCACACATTGTTGCTGGCTGAAGTTTCCGTGTAGATCTCTGACATGTCACTTGTGAGGGCCAGGCATAACAGTTTTGTTAGGATAGGGGTTTCCATTGAATTGGTCCATGTGGCATGTGGATGTATATTGTGTTTTCTTAGGTAAATCTACCTAACAAAGAGCATATATCAGGAGCTACTTTGACAAGGATTAGGAAGAAATTGCAGTTCTTTGTACATAACATGCAAATTCTCATTGATTTCTAGTTTCATCTATGTACATTTCAATACTTCTACTGAGAGTATTTGGCTGATTGGAGTACTTTTGTCTTTTTCTGTATTATTATTTTATCCGACAGTAACGAGGGTGATATTGTAATTTTGGTTTTGGGGTCACGTCGACCTACCAAGTATCCAATTCAATTTTTGCCTCTCAACATAATATCATAGCCAAATCTGAACTAAAACCATACCATAACCCCAATCTCTTGTAGTCCGCCCCCCCCCCCCCCTCCCCCTCTCTCGGTAGTTCATTCTCACCTTCTCCTAAGAGTATTTGGCTGATTGGAGTACTTTTGTCTTTTTTGTATTATTATTTTATTTGACAGAACGAGGGTGATATTGTAATTTTGGTTTTGGGGTCACGTCAACCTACCAAGTATCCAATTCAATTTTTGCCTCTCAACATAATATCATAGCTAAATTTGAACTGAAACCATACCATAACCCCAATCTCTTGTAGTTCGCCCCCACCCCTACCTCCCCCTCTCTCGGTAGTTCATTCTCACCTTCTCCCAAGAGTATTTGGTTGATTGGAGTACTTTTGTCTTTTTCTGTATTATTATTTTATCCGACAGTAATGAGGGTGATATTGTAATTTTGTTTTTGGGGTCACGTCGACCTACCAAGTATCCAATTCAATTTTTTGCCTCTCAACATAATATCATAGCCAAATCTGAACTGAAATCATACCATAACCCCAATCTCTTGTAGTCCACCCCCACCCCCTCCCCCTCTCCCCTCTCTCGATAGTTCATTCTCACCTTCTCCTAAGAGTATTTGGCTGATTGGAGTACTTTTGTCTTTTTTTGTATTATTATTTTATCTGACAGTAACGAGGGTGATATTGTAATTTTGGTTTTGGGGTCACGTCAACCTACCAAGTATCTAATTCAATTTTTGCCTCTCAACATAATATCATAGCTAAATTTGAACTGAAATCATACCATAACCCCAATCTCTTGTAGTTTGCTCCCCCACCCCTACCTCCCCCTCTCTCGATAGTTCATTATCACCTTCTCCCAAGAGTATTTGGTTGATTGGAGTACTTTTGTCTTTTTTTGTATTATTATTTTATTTGACAGTAACAAGGGTGATATTGTAATTTTGGTTTTGGGGTCACGTCAACTTACCAAGTATCCAATTCAATTTTTGCCTCTCAACATAATATCATAGCCAGATTTGAATTGAAACCATACCATAACCCCAATCTCCTGCAGTCCGCCCCCCCTCTCTTGGTAGTTCATTCTCACCTTCTCCTGAGAGTATTTGGCTAATGGGAGTACTTTTGTCTTTTTTTGTATTATTATTTTATTTGACAAGAATAAGGGTGATATTGTAATTTTGGTTTTGGGGTCACGTCAACTTACCAAGTATCCAATTCAATTTTTGCCTCTCAACATAATATCATAGCCAGATTTGAATTGAAACCATACCATAACCCCAATCTCTTGCAGTCCCCCCCCCTCTTGGTAGTTCATTCTCACCTTCTCCTGAGAGTATTTGGCTAATGGGAGTACTTTTGTCTTTTTTTGTATTATTATTTTATCTGACAGTAACGATGGTGATATTGTAATTTTGGTTTTGGGGTCACGTCGACCTACCAAGTATCCAATTCAATTTTTGCCTCTCAACATAATATCATAGCCAAATCTGAACTGAAACCATACCATAACCCCAATCTCTTGCAATCCGCCCCCCCCACCCCCTCCCCCTCTCTCGGTAGTTCATTCTCACCTTCTCCTTTGCTATCTTTAACAATGTAGGACAGTATTAATGAGGTGATTTGAGGTGATTCTCTAAATCAGGTATATGCCATAAATCTCACATTTATAAGATAAGTTAGAGTTTTATTGCAGTTTATGATAGGTAATTCAACCTTTGTTGCAATTCTTTGGATCTTTTTGTGTGAGATTGTTTTTGGCCTTGCCATCGGTCTAGAATTATCTCGTGTGTGAAGACCATAATACTGCAATTTTTTTTTTTTTGGGTAAAGGATAAGAGATATATTGACTTTTAAACTAAGAAGCTATATTGTTGTACAGTAAGGGTTCGCGGCACCAAAAAACTTACACTCATGATGACAGAACAAGTCAAGACGAGTGGAAGGGTTTCGAGAGCGAGAAACAACAAATAGCAAAAGAACAAAAACAAAGCAGCCAAACAGCAGCAAAGAGACAACCAAAAACATTGGCCAACAACAGAAGAGGGGAGAGGCAAGCAACCATCAAAACAGTAGCAGCTACACAACAAACAAGTCACGGACTAAAAGCAAACTAGGGGGACGACAACACCACATTTGAGGGTCACATGATAGCAGCTTTGAAGGAGCAAGATAGTCGGAACCCGCCCCAATAGTGCCTCTGACGAACTAGAAGCAACTCCTTCATCGAAGAACCATAACCACACCAGCAAGGAGAACCTTCGAGGAAAAGGAGGGTTGGGATAACCTCCTACTATGTCTGAAGAAACCACGACCTAGCTTGTAGCATCTGCTAAAGGAGACACCATAAACACCATCCTGAAGAGGCGAACAAGATTAATAAAAAAAATTGTGGACCAGAATATTCCTTTTTTTTTCCTTTCTTTTTTCTAGATTCTTTGGGAAAAATTGGAATTATTGTTTTTTTTAAGGTTTTCAAAACCCTGAAAAAAATCAAAATTTCGCCTTCTCTTGATATGATTTAACTAATTTTTGGAGTACGACTTTAGCCTACTAAGAGGACTTCGATCCAATTTTTTGGCCTTATCTAGCAAGTTTTGGTGGATCGGTTGCTCATTTCATGCTTTTCGAGTTGGATTTAACTATGCTTTCTACACCTACAAGATATGGTTGTAACGATTCTATCCAACTTGCTACGATCTCTATGAAGCTTGAGGGCACAAATTTTATGATATGGTGTCTATTTGCATTCTTGTAGGCTATGTGCTTACTAAACATATCAGTAGCAATTTTGTGAAGCCATATACATTAGGTAATGCTCAAGGGAAATGGATCTCAAATTATTCTTTGATAATGTCTTTTATGCATAATTTGATGCAGCTGTAGATTGCAAAAGGATATTTGCCTTTTGATATTGTGGCACAAATTTGATCGTTGTAAGGGATACTTATGGTCAATTTGATAATAATGCACAGGTGTATGAACTTTGAAAAAAGGGTTCATGGCACCACTTAGAATGAGATAATTGTATCTCAATGTTATGCTAAGCTTCAAAGCTTATGGCAAGTTAAATAACACCGGCATTGATACACGACAACATGCCGACACGTCGTTTATCAAAAATAAAAAATTCCGACGTATTGGGACATATTGTATATTGAATGTATAATTTTATATGTACATAATAAATTATCATTTTAATTTATTGAAATTCACATATAAATAAATAATAATAAAAAGCCTAGAATGAATTTATACTAAAAACATTTATTCACCTTTTATTAATATTATTCATTGTTTCAATTTGACAAATTCAACTTCATTCCAATAATTTTTAGAGAAAAAAATAGGCAATTCACATTCTAAACTCACGTGCTAGATGTGTTGAAAGAGAATAGAAAAAACTTGGGGGTGAATTATTTATTATGGGAGCGAGAGTCAGAAAAGAATAGAAGATTGGATTTTTTTTTCTTTCCTTATTTATTATTGGTTTTTATTTTTCACATATATATATAGTTTGACCTTTCATTTATTGAAAAGTTTTAAAATTGACTTCATGTGCCGGAAACTCATATGTTGGAGTTCCAAGTTGGAGAGTGCGGGAAAGTTGACCAAATGTCAGATTTTCCAACACGTGTTGACTAAGTGTTGGAAAGTGTTGAACATGTGTTGGAGTGTCCGATTCGACACGAAAGCTCCTGAAGAGTGTTGGTGCTTTCTAAGTGGCAAGAGCTAAATCTTTATGCCGATTATCACCCAATTAATGGTGTGAATATTGCTATATCCAAGAGGCGTGCGCACAAAATTAGAATTTATGATTTCTTGACAGGATGGAATGTTGAATATGATCATATATGTGTTCAAGTCCTTAGTCGGTCTCTATTTTTTACTATGGAACAATCCTATGCACTAGTTCACTCTGAAAGCCGTAGGACAACAATGCTCCATTTGTCTATTGTAGATCCAACTACTCTACAAACAAGTGTTGGCACTATTGCCAAATCTAATTCATGCACTTGATCTGACAATACCTTTAAAGAAGTTTTGAAGTGTAAGCATTGTCATAGGCCGTAACATACTAAGGTTACCTACTGGAAGTTACATGGAAAACTTGCAAATTTTGAGGCAAAAATGGCATAAAGAAAGGCAAAAAATAACACAAACCATATTGAAACTGTTATTGCTGCACCTATTACCGATATCGATTTATCCCAAAAGGAACCTTAAGAATTTCCACATCTATTGAAAGCTTCTATTGCTGCCACCTCCTTTAATGGTTGTAAATTCGCATTTTTCCTTCTACTTCAAGCCTAACCACTTCGGGTATCTTCTTTTTTTGGGGGGGAGGGGTATACTGCATCATTTGTTTCCAACCAATGGATCATCAATACAAGGGTTACATATCACATGACAGATTCTTCCAATCATCTTCATATATACACCCCTACTTCCGGCATAGACAAAGTTTGTGTAGCTAATGGAACCCTCCCTTCCATTATTGGAAAATGATCTATCAATTATTTCCCTACTTTTCCCTTGTCTTCCATTTTACTTATCATATCATTCTCTATTAATCTCCTTTGTGTTAGTAGTCTAACTTGAGAATTAAATTGTAAAGTACATTTTTTTTTCCTTTCTTTTTGTGTTCTTCGAGATCTATTAACGAAGAAGAAGATTTAATATGATAGATTATATGATAGTCTTTCTCTCCTCAAGGGTAGTGGGGTTTCTATTTAGACCTTGTCTTATATGCCTCATCAAGTTAATTCGACAATGACGGGTCTCCTCTACAATACTGCATATTAGGTCATCCTCCTTTAGGCACTTTAGAAAAAGTTTTCCTAGTCTTGTTTCAGCTTGTAATAAGGAAGTGTTTTATTATGAAGCCTGTATTTTGGCTAAACTAACTCGATCAACATATTCATCCTTAAATAATAAAAGTCACTTCCCTTTTAATGTGATTCAATTGATGTGTGAGGTCCTTCCCGTGGTACTTCTATTTCCGGTCATCGATGGTCTGTCACTTTTATCGATTGTCATTCTAGTACAACTTGAGTTTATTGTTGAAACATAAAAGTGACATTTTTCGCTATTTTCAAATCTTTCGTAAAATGGTTCAAACTTAGTTCAATGCTACTATAAAAATTCTTCACAGTGACAATGGCACTGAGTACAATGAGAGTTAGTTTTAACTGTATATCTTTGATTATGACATTATTCATCAAACCAGTTGTGTTGATACCCAAGCACAAAATGGTGTTGCTAAAAGAAAGAACCGACATTGTTTAGAGATCACTTGGTCTCTTGTGTTTGCCCATCATGTCCTAACTCAGTATTGAAGTAATGATGAATGCCTACTAGAATTCTTAATTCCCGTACACCTTTTAATGTTTTACAAGGATCATAAACTTTTATTCTTCCACTTAAAATTATTGGTTGTAATTGTTATGCTCATAACACCATCTCTAAGAGTAAGTTGGAACCATGTGGTTTCCGCTGCATTTTTCTTGGGTATTCAGCTACTTAAAAAAGTTATAGGTGTTATCATCCTCAATGTAGGCACACCATTTTATCTATGAATGTGATTTTTCATGAGTCTAATTTATATTATTCTACTCCACTTCTTCGAGGGGAGTGTTTTAGTGTAGAGGTATTGCATATTCTAAATGTTTTTGAGAATATTATTTACCGTCCTTTAATAGTTTCTGATGGTTTTCCTCCTCCTAAAGAAAAGAATAATGCAACACAAGAAGAGCATAATATAATACCTAAGGAGTAGATAATCGAACAACTACTTCAGGAGGAGACATTGAAGATGTATCATTGTAAGGATCCCACCACCAACACTCAAGCTAAAACCACTTATACATTGTTTATTTAGTCATCATATGCGAAATCAGATTCTACTACTCCTTTTCATGAGGTTTCTTTTTCCCGATCTTCCTATTGCACTTCAAAAGGATACCAAAACTTGTACTCAATACCCTGTTTCCCATGTTATATCATATGACTCTTTGTCTAGTTTTTATCATATGTTTGTGTCTTCTTTATCTTTTATCTCTATTCCATAGAATTGGCAGGAATTTTTTGCATATGAGAAGTGGAAGGTAGCAATGGTGGAGGAGATGCATGCTTTGAAGAAAAATGGCACTTGGGATCTTAATTTTCTTCCTAAGAAATAACCGATAGGATGTTAGTGGTTGTTTGTAGTCAAATAAAAAATGGATGGTACTGTAAATATATATGAAGCACGATTGGTGGCAAAGGAATTTACTAGGATTTATGGGATTGACTATTAAGAAAATTTTGCTCCTATTACCAAGTTGAATACTGTTTGAATTCTACTTTCGCGTGTTGTTATCTAGGGATAGGATCTTCAATAGTTGGATGTGAAGAATGCATTTTTTTGTGGAGAGTTAGAATAAGAGGTGTATATGTAGATTCCTCTAGATTTTTCTTGTGGCAAAACTTCAGGTAAAGTATGTAAGTTGAAATGTGCACTTTATGGTTCAAAACAGTCACCTCAAGCTTGGTTTGATAAGTTTCAAAAAGCAATGATTTTTATTGGGCATAAACAAAATAATGCTGATGATACTTTATTTGTGAAGAGATTAGCTGCTAAAATCACTATTTTCGTTGTCTATGTAGACAAATTGTTATTATAGGGAATGATAATGATGAGATCAACCGGTTGAAAATGTTTCTTGGACAAGAGTTCGAGATAAAGGATTTTTGAAAGCTCCGATACTTTGTTGGGATTGAAGTTACCAAATCTTCAAAAGATATCTTTGTATCCCAAGGGAAGTATGTCCTTGATCTTTCGACAGAAGTTGAGTTATCGGGATTTCGTCCCTCTGATACACCTATTGAGGCCAATATTCATCTTCGAGAAAAGGATGGTGATCCAGTGGATAATGGTCATTATTAGTGGTTAGTGAACAAGTTGATTTATTTGTCCCATACCTAACTTGATATTGCTTTTGACTGAGCCTGGTGAGTCAATTATGCATGATCCATACTCTACTCATATACTATCATTCTTCAGTTCCTTTAGTGGTTGAAGTTTGCTCTTGGGAAAAGGACTCTTGTCTCATCATGATAGCTTGAAAGTTTAAACCTATATAGATATTGATTAGGCTAGATCCCTTGATCAAAGGTCTATTTTTTGGTATTGTCCTTTCTTAGGGGGAAATTTTGTAACTTGGAGCAATAAAATGCAAAATGTGATTTCTCAGTCTAGTGCTGGAGTAGAGTTTTGTGCGATAGAACGGGGAGTTTGTGAGTCGTTATGGCTTAAAAGATTACTTGAAGATCTTGATGTATTTGTACATATTTGTATGATGCTATATTGTGATAATAAGGCTATTAGGAGTATTGCTCACAGCCAGTATAACATGATTGTACGAAACATTTAGAGATTCACTGGCACTTTATCAAGGAAAGTTGGAGAGTGGCTTATGTGATATCAATGCTCCAACTTGAGGGGAGTTTAAGAGCATTTGGTTGATGGGGTTATATTTGTCTATTTCCTTTAATTATTTTATGTATGGTGGCAATAAGGGTGATATTGTAATTTTGACATTTTGGCTTTGTTATAAATAAATAGCTTGGGGTTACATTGACCTAACAAAACATTCAGTTCAGTTTTTGTCTCTCAACAATTTCATCCATTTAAGTGACATACATTCACATTGAGAATGTTATGACCCTCTGGTTACAGACAATGAGTAGAAAAGTCCCGTATGTTATCGTCCATTTCGGCAGTGCATCATTTCTTGCTTGAAACTTTAGCTCTTGTGCAGTGCAGAAGTTGCATGAGTGGCCAGAAGATATCCATCTTTTGAAAGTCCTTGGAAGCCTATTGGCAAGATAAAAAATAAGGTTTAGTGGGCCTGTAGTATGGATGGCATTTCATCTTGATCTAACAGACACTTTTGCTAATAATGAACGATCGGATACCTCAACAATAAAACAGGCCCAGGTATCTTTGGAGTAATTCTCAAGTAGTCCTTTAAGAATGGTTAACTCTAGACGTGTGATCACCTGAGCAATCTCTAAGAATAGCCCTTGTTCATTGCATATCACCTGCAGATTCAGAAAGTAGCAATCGTCAAGTCAATGATCCTAGAAGTAAAAAAGGAGATACTCATATGTACTTGAGTAACTAAGACCATGTTAATATGTTCTCAAGTGACACCAAACATTAGATTGTGAGCATGGGGAGATTTTTGTTCCTCTTGACAAATCCTCTGCTTGTGAGAGCTAGAGGCTCGATATAATGGTGTTCAGACAAAATTTCAACAAATACGTTGGAAATAATCTAAGAGGGGAAAACCTTCTAATGTTTATGAACAGAGTGAGACAAGAAATTTGATTGTCGATCACCATTTTGGACAATGAACTTAGACGCTAACAAGAATTTGATCTCCATTGAAGGCACACAAATAGGACAACACAAGTGGTTCACATGAGAAGCGATAGGAAATTTTAATAATCAGAAGGTTGCATGTGAAGAAAAGTTGAAGCATAAAGTTGGAGAGATAGATCAAACCTTTATGAGCATGTGCCCTGGTTGATTAAGATCTTCAACAGCTATAGGTGCAGGGCAGGCTTGGAACTCGCATCCACTTTCAACAGTCAAGTTAGTTCTTCCATGGAAACCGCCACTAAAAGGTATATATTCCCACTTATTCTTGTTGTCTTGTAGATCGACCTTTTGCTGTTTGGGTTAACAAAGATTCAAAAGACTGTCAGACAGTGGGTCATGCAGATGTCATGATAAAGTGAATCTCATTTGGTGAGTAAGCAGTTTCACCTAAGGCTAAGCAAATATGAAATGAGATATTCCTGACGACGACAATATAGTATAGATCTGTGCTTGATCTTCTCATGTGGCTCACAGGAAAGTACTACAGCCAGGAAAGGGTTGACGAGGATGTGACCCACAAACTTAGGGATGTAAAAATAAACCAAAACAACTAGGTTAGTCCAGATCTTCATTTTTATAGTCTGTCTTGACTAGAGTAATGATGTCTAGACAAATAATACTGCAACAGTAGGACTCTTTTGAATTCTTGCAAGCTAGTTGTCTTCCCTCACATGTGTGACTTGCATTACATGTCAACATAATAAATCAGGCAAAGCTGTAAAATAACAGCAGCATATGTCTCTGTTAGTCATATGATGGTGGAAGTGGATGTTGTAAGGTCTTAATCACAACCTGAGGAGATGCTTATCATAAAAACGTAAAGTTCCAGGAATTTGATTCTGATCAAATAATGTTCCAGTTTCAGAAGCAGTACAAATTTCAAAATTTAAAGATGAATATTTGAGCTTTGAGTTTTGACCAAAAACCACCTTATGCATCAAGAGGATATCATCAGACTACAATCCCATTGGTTTATTTTGGCGTTATTTCATTAAAAACATAGTATATGGTTGTACCTCAAAGGTTTCCAATTTTGTCAGCTTCTCGGCCTGATGAGTCACCCTTCTCAGGAAGAGCATGTGCTTTATTGTCCGTTCTAGGAGGCTGTCTATGCTACACTGGAAATCGTCATCAAATGCAGAGAGAAAAGTTACATAGGGCAGTTACTTATGGGAATTGTTGGAAAGTAAAGACTGTACATGACAGAGCACTTACCTTCATGCTGCTGGGGACAAGTATGCGAAGTTCTCGGAGTCGCTCCTGGATCAACTGTCTATCTCTTGGTCTAGGCTTTTTGTTGTCACCTGTTCTGCTCCTCCTTTTGGAGCCAGATAATTGCTTCTCTCCCTTCCTGGCCAGTGCTGGAGCATGATCTTCATCCCAGCGCTCCTTTTTAATTAATGATCTTACCCTGTTCATGGAAACTGGAGAAGACGGAACACTAACCCTGTCTTTACAATGAGTAACCACAGCAAAGACATTCTCGCCTGAAGTTGTTCCTTCGAGAATATTAAGTGCCTTAGAGGAAGTATCAGATCGCCTTGACAAGACTGTTAATTTGGTATCATTTGACTCGCTAGGTGAAGGAGAATGTGAGCTGCCATTTCTATTTGGGATGACACCTTCCAACAGAAACTCAGTATCATCTCTGGAGAGGTACTCGGCTGATCTCTCAACATCATAAGAGTAATCCATTTCATGACTCAACCTGAAGTCGCTGAATGCATTTTCAAATAAGACGGATGTCTCACTCGCCCATCCCTGGAAAGATGATCCGAGTGCTTTGTGCAGCTCACAATCTGTGGGAAAGTTTAACATATTGTTCGTGGGCTTATGATCTGCATGCTCAATATCCCTGCTTTTGAGTGGCCATTCGGAAGTATCATCGATGGTGCAAGAATTCGATAATTCATGAGAAAATTCTGCGGACATTCCTAGGTTGTGAGATTTAAAGACTACTGAGTCCTCACCCATACTAGAAAACCACAAATTGTTATCATCCACTATGTCCGTGTGGTTTGCATTAAGAGGTTGACTCGGTAAGTTAGATATTTCAGGAATTCCCTTTGGCAGAACAAGAGTCTCACTATCATCAGATTGTTGGAGATTTTCTAGCTGACCTATGACTTGACAATTAGTCACACTGTCTTGATTTGCTTCGGCACCATTCTCTGGGCCTTCAGACTGCATACCACTTAAATAGATACTATCCATAAGCAAGGAACCATCCATGTTATCCAAGAAAAAAGGCATTGGCGAAGACAATGAGTGAGTCGGATTCTTGTTTGGAGTCCAAGGTGCACATCGTTCCTGTTCATATCCAATCAAACTAAACATCGCTTTGATGTGATTCACTGCCTCCTTAATTTCCGGAACCTGCAGGTTAAATTTTTGGATACATTAAAAAAAAAAAAAAAAAAAACAAATAGGCATACTTGGTTGGATATGCAAAACCACATACAAGCGCACCTTTTCACGTGAACCAAGCTGCAAAACTCCATGTGGAAGAAGAGGTAGTACTAGAATAGTCTGCATAAGCATTGAATATATCAATATTGACGTGTGATTGAAGGTAACTGTCTTAATATTGACAGAGAGATGCTGTAATAGTGCAATTACGACATTGAATTCTAGTCATCACATGGTTCGACCCAGTGGTTACTATGAACGGATCATGTTAAGAATCTGTACCTTGACACCAGCTGAAATCTGGGGCAACCATTCATCTGGAATCTGCTCAGTAGGAAGTAGATATTGTCAATTCTTATTACTGAACTCATGACCATAGTCAGCCATTCTACTAGTTTAACATTGGTCGTCTGGGAAGGATACTCACATTGAAAGGTGTCTCTGATTTGCAGTTACTGGCCAACACATCATCCAATGATACCCAGCAATGGCTCTGTGTCAAGATCACTTCACCAATAACCCTAGCAAAAATGAAATCTCAGTCAAACTACCATTTTATAATAAAAGCAAGTGATTTATCTTCGGAACATATCAAGAAATATTCTGGGCTTATATAGAGAGAGATGCATTGAACTAGCTCTGTCATAGAAGCTCAACACCTGAGGATTGGTGTTTGATGAAAAGAGTTCGAAATGTCAGGAACAGGAGCATACCCTTCTCCCAGTTTGTACTTAAGACCTGATGTTTTCGCCACAGCAAAGGTGATCTGATTTGCAGTCCTGTCTATAATGCTACCATCATCATCAAAGGATAGAGATTGATTCGCATCACTGGTGGACAGTTCAGCAGGAGAATTTCCCGTCAATGTTCTCACTTTTGAATAATCGTAGTGCCAATCTTCCCATGATAGGAACCTGAGAGAATTCAAAGCAAATTTTCATTTCTCATGAAACTAGTAGCCCACTTCTGCATCTCCTTTCTGATGATGGAAATAGCATACTATGAACATCAACTGAGTCTCCAGTCACAATATCAGTATTCATTCCCCAAAGGCAATCCCCTTGACTATCTGCTATATGTCCACTGGGATGGGAAAGGAATGCATTTGTGTGATAGTTTCAAGCCGTAGCTATATAAAAAGAACAAAAGAGGAAATTTTTACAGGTGCTGTTCTTATACTTCAATGTCCTATGTTTGACGAGAGAAATTACTGTGATCGGAGCCCATTTCCATTCATGGCTAACAGAATTATAAAGGTCTGCTTAACTGATACAGCGGATAAATGGACAATGCATCAAATACATATTCATGACCTTTATCCATGAGACTAAAAAGGGTTACTACAAATTATTTGATTGATTTGTCCAAAAACCGAATTGCCTATGCTTTATTCATTAATTAAAGCAAGAACTAGTTTGGTTTCACCAAATGCCTTTACTGCAAGGCCGAAAAAAAGCATCAGCAAATGGAAGAGAGGTCGAAGTAAACTTACATCTCATTTTCCTGTTGAAGCTTCCAGAAGATTGCATATATCCAGAAAGAACTATCGCATAGACTCTTGAGGAATTCTCTTAAAGCGATGTTCCCCATGCAGTAGTGATTTTCACGGAAACCGCAGTGTTCTTGATGGACAAAAAAAGTTATTACTTAGAGGAATGGAATCACCAAAATTACCTCCCTAACTACCTCTATATGAAATTCGTCCAGCCTGTTGTATCCTCAAACCATCTCTCCGCTTCACCGGTGGCCCCTTCGATCCGAATAGGAAACAATTCATCTTTCGAACAGCCAATTCAGAAATCAAGTGCTCGTGCCTTTAGTTGATCTTTTACTTGACTATTAGAAGCTGGGCGAAGCAATGGTGAGCTTGTTGAATTGAGTTCGGTGGAAAGAGTTGAACTCGTCCATGATTTTAAGAGATTAAATCAACTCAACTAAAAGTCCAAGTACTCACTTTGTTGGAGCTGAGATCAGGAAGCGGCAAAATCTTCCTCAAATTGATGATCCTCCTTAATAAGCAGTGACTAGATTGGCAATCTAGTGAAGAGAAGCAGCCTTGTGCTCAAATGAAGGCTGAGACAAACAGGATGGTCGTTGCTTTATAATTCTAGTATGAGCAAAACAAAAGCGGTTGACAAGCGTCGACTCGATGTCTGTCACTGCTAGGCCTAAAACAGGTACAGAACATGATCAGCTTTAAGTATGGAAGGCATTGAAAACTGTCTAGGACATCGCAGAAACAAATGAAGTCATTTTCCATTTTCCAGTTTTGAAGAAGCCGGAGAGCTGACAGAAAATCTAACAGAGATGTAACAACGGTACAGATTGCATATTACCTAAACCCACTTGATTCCTTCTATTTCATTAGCCGCCATGAAATTTTCCTTCTTGGAGAGATTGATTGCTGCTATAACTTCAATGTATCGATGAAGAGAGGCAAGAGCAGCCTTTTTTGCCGATTTATCTGTTGGTGATGCTATTATATAGTCTCCTCCCGCCACCGGTTACCTACTCAACCTCCATCATGGACATATATTTTATCAATTTAAACCATTTGGACGGTCCAATAATAGATGTTGGTTAGTATAAACCTCTTCTGTAATCGTAAGTTCAGGGTCGCAAGTTATTTTCAATCTTGAAGTTGAATGAGAAGAAATAAAACTCTCAGGGTTTCTTGATTGCGACCCTGGCTTCGCGGAAACTTCCTATGTTCATCTTCGTCGCTACTAGAGCAATTCCGATCGAACAAGAATCGATTAAATATGTAAACTGAGCTTTTAGCATTTTCCTTGTGGTGTGGATTGATTGTGAACGTAATCAAATTTTATTTATTTATTTATTTATGGAACAACCGTGTTCATGCACTCTAATCCTAATCACAAGGGTGTTTTGCCTCCGACTTATTTGTGTTAACAAATGTGCTCAATGAAAAGTACAAAAAACCTCATAGACTTATTACATTTGTATCATTTCAACCATAAACTTTTCAATTGTACTAATTGAGTCTCAAACATTTTGATGCTTTGTAATGTCATCCATCCGACCAATTTTGATTGAAAATTGTTGACATGAACGCTAGTCATTCTACGTAAAACGGCTAGTCAGCATTAATATAAACAATTTTTATAATTTTTTAAATTTTCTGAATTTTTTATTACTCCTTTTTTTTTTTTTCCTTTATTCTTCTCTTTTCCTGTCTTCTTTTTCTCCAATTGTGGGCTAGCAAGATAGTTGGCTGATCATCTCTTTTCCTTTCTTCTTTTTCTCCAATTGTGGGCTAGCAAGATAGTTGGCTGATCATCGCCGGCCATAGATGAGGGCTAGGGCCATGAACGTGGAGGCCTAAAATGATATATATAAACTCATAAAAAATATTATAAAAATTATAAAATTTGTCGGTAGTGCTGGTCATGCTACGTAAGATAGCTGACTTCCTTGTTAATGATTTTAAGTTAAAATTGGCTAGATTAAAATTGGCTAGATGGATTACACTCAATTCATACAACTGAAATGTTAATAATTGAATTAACTTATTTTTATACACTTTTCGCAATGTTTTCACTAACTACGTTCATGATGCAAACCCCAACCTTAGTTAGGTCTTCTCTTTGGGGAAACTTGAATCAAGAATTGACACGCCATTAAGGCGGGATTGGTTTACAAATCTTGTTGACTAAATCTTAGCCAGTTCGAAGTCACTGTCGATGATGATCTATAGAGTGATGGAAGCGAAATTCAACCCAACTTTTTTTTTTTTGGTAAAGGAGATTCAACCAACTTGGTCATCGGGCGATCCAAAATTTCAAAAAACGCCGCGCATAAGCAAGCACGAATGTATTTCTTGCCTAGAACGGAAATTAGCGGCCGGCGCACAGATTCAATAGGACAAAAATGATAAGTAGGTTAAATTTTCGGAGAAGAGCAGCAATTGTTGGTCGATTGCTATCAGCAGTTCTTAGTTTTTGATCCAGTTTTGTGGTCAAGGTTGATAACGCTGTCGAGCTCTTTGGACCACACGGAAGACCGGTTGTTATACTTCTCTGTCAAGGAATCGGTTCATGACTACGTAAAGTATATAATAAGTTTAGCACCTTTCCCGCTCAACCACCTCTTTACTTATATGATATATTATTTTTGTTTTTCTTTTGCTAAATCACTTCATAAATATATCATATAAAAATATTATAGTCGATATCATATTGTAACCAGGACTGCCCATCTAATGTTTCTGCCCTTCCCCTGGGGTAGGAGCTTTTATATAGTCGTTTTCCATTATGCGTATAAGATCTGTTCACAAAACCACGCATGATTAATTTAATTTATTTCTATTCTATAATAAGAACGAGTCTAATATTTAGTCCCCTAACTTGAGGAGCTTTTGTAATTTCGTCGTCAGACTTTTTTTCTTTCCCTGCAAATCCAGTCGTCTAATTACATATTAGAGAGTTTGGTTTATTTTATAGACCCCACTGGATCCAAACTCCAGGCTTTATCCCTGCTGCTAATGTTGATTGTTTCTTGTAACTCCACGCATGCTCAAATGGAGGACGTGGCTGTTTTCTAGATTCTTCTTCTTTCTTTCTTTCTTAAAGACGAGAAAATTCATAACCAGAACTCTTGAAACACCCAACTAATCTTATTCTTCGATGATGTGATTTTGTATTTTGCGCCATGTTAACCCTAGAATATCAACTTTGTGTCTTTTGTCTTTAAGTTTGATGGAAGAATATTCCTGATAAAGGTGTTCTTTCTTCTTCTTTTACTTTTGCGATTCTTTCTTGTCCGGCCATCGTGGCTTGACTAAGTTATGTCGAAACTCTTACGAGTAGGTCACGTTGGCAGGCGCTTGATTTTTTTTATTCATTAGTAAATTGATTTGGGGAGTTCCACCTGAGGCTAATGACATAGGATGCCAAAACACTTGGGCCCTTATTGGTCAAGATATATACTTAAAATATGAAAGTCAATACAGACACATCGCTCGATATACATAATTATTTTTTACATCGAAAGCGACTGGAGAAGATTGGATACATTGCACACATGCATTATTACAAATAAAATGATTCAATGGTTGTCAACTTCATGGAGATAGTGTTGATTAGGATGATTACTACTTCCACTCTGTTAGATTTTCTTTTCTTTTGTCAATGGTTCTCATCAGTTACTTCTAAAGGACAACCTTGCAAAGTCGTGATAAAGTTACGCTAATTTAAAATTAAAAAAAATGAACAGAAACAATTCAACCTCTTAAATATATTTTTTAATTAAATTTGATAATGTCAACCGTATGTATAATTAGGGGGAAATTACCAAAAAAAAAATTAAATTTATTACATTTGTGTCAATTCAATCAAAAAATTTTCAATTAATATCAATTGATTCTTAAATCTTTTTACATTTTGTCAACTGAGCTTATATGATCAATTTTAAATAGATATTGCTAATGTCGACACCCTTAATGCCACGTAAAATGACTGACACTAACATAGATTATTTTTTATAACTTTTTTTTTTTTTTTCCTTTTATGTTTTTTGTTTTCTTTCCTTATACCAAGTTTGGCAAGGTTCAACAATCGACCTTGCCGGCTATTGGATGAGGTTTGGTCAGCAACCCTCTTCAAGTTTGGGGGAAAAAAAAAGAAAGAAAGAAAAATAATAAAAAATTTAAATTTTTTTAAATTACAAAAAAATTATCCATGTTAGCACCGGTTGGGTCACATAAGACACCGACATCCACATCAATGATTCTAGGTTAAAATTGATCGAAAGAACTTAATTGACAAAATGTAAATGTTTAAAACTGAATTTGCACGAGTGCAATTGGTTTTGAACTTTTTTGATAATTTTCCTCACGATTATGCCTTTGTCATTGTGCTTTATGTCGAAAAGACTTATATGGTTCAATGAATTACTAGCTAGGGAGGAGAAAGAGTATAAGTAGTATCGTATATGATACTTCCCAGATCAATTGCATCGCTCAGTACTTAGTCGAAACAATCATAATTGACTAGATAATTCAAACCATGCAAGCTAATGAGTTACTGCATAATACGAGGCTTTAACAAAAATAAATCTTAATTACAATCATTGTGTATATCAAATACACAACCTCTTAAGCATTCAACTGATGTTGCTGTTTTTATCAAGATCAATTTATTTGGGCTGAAATATGTGAAATCAAACGGCATTACTTTGGAAATTTACTGCAGAAAGAAACGATCAAGAGCCCAACTCTTTAGAAGCTCTGCCAATATTTGATAGCATAGTTTGTGATTAATGAGATCTGTATCTTGAAATTGACTCAAATCATTTTTTATTTTTATTTTTTAAATTTTTAGGGAGAATCTATTTTCACTATAAGTTCAGATCGAACTACATTTTTTTCTTCAAAAGACCCTAGCACACTTGAGGCTATGCAGTTTTTCTTCAAAAGGGGTCAATGTTATTCTCCAATCGGGAATAGAGGAAAATATAATCCTTTCTAAAATTAAGGTCACAAGGAGTAATTTTTTTGGATCCTTGTCTCCTCGTGAATGACATACTTTTGGGTGGACAGAAAGATGGATTTACTTTGGCACTTGAAAATTTGTCCAGAAGACCACCATCTAAAGGAGATCAACCGATGGCTTTGATACCATTGAACGGGAGTTTTGGTTAACTTTATCGTTGTATTTGTTATTGGATAAGTGCACATTGCATGACATTGGAGAACATATATTTTTATTGATGCTCATGCTATGTAATCGATCTTTCATGTGCATTTTTTTCTACAAATGCTTGAGTTATAAAAAGCCAAGTGGCTAAGCATTTGGTTTGAACTTAACATATCCTTTAGTTAAATCCCAATATAACCTGCTTGTATTAACTTTGCGAGCTATGCCCGACCATCATGTAAGTGGAGCTTTATCTAATGCATGTGGACAGAGCGATTGCGTGTATTGGTGGAATTAGTCAAGTCGCAAAGTTGAATGACCCGTGTTAAGGGAGAAGTGTTCAGGGAGAAAAATAACAAGGCAAATATTATCACTGTTCACCTC
This sequence comes from Eucalyptus grandis, assembly GCF_016545825.1. NCBI lineage: Eukaryota > Viridiplantae > Streptophyta > Magnoliopsida > Myrtales > Myrtaceae > Eucalyptus > Eucalyptus grandis. The sequence goes on along the minus strand of NC_052622.1, from coordinate 40,560,695 downwards.
AATCATTATTTTGCTTAAAAAATTCACAAGGTGGTAGAACCCAACGATTCAAAAGCCCACTAATGCACGCTAGTGGGCTTGCACAAACTTTGAATGATCAAACTTTTTGTTTTTCTAGGTCAAATGAATATCATGGGCCGTTTTGCTCTCCTTTGATTTTTAATTTCTTGCGATGCGTAGTTTCTATAGGCACGCTGCTTTGAGCATATTCGCATGCCTTGAGGATCTCCCAATCTAGCCATCGAATTTGAGACAGATAAGTATCAGTGGAAACCTTGTGAAAAATGTCTTGCCCCGTGTATGTGATCGTTCCGGCTTAAAAACATTCCTTAAAAATCAAGTCTCTTGATCAATACTTTAGCTATTTCCATTTCGGTAAAGATTTGTTGGGGGCGCAGCAGGATGCCAATACTTTTTCCGCCCTTTGGTCAACACGCTGGCCATCGCCCTTTTAGTGGTCGCTACTACAAATACCGTATAGCTAAAGAAGATGGGGGCATTGCCACCCCATCACCAAGGCACATTTTCTTTTTTCCTTACAATGCTACTACAAATACCATATAGCCAAAGAAAATGGAGGCATTGCCACCCCGTCACCAAGGCACATCTTCTTCTTTTTCTTACAATGCTTACCAATTAGCACAATCAGTAAGAAAAATGCTTAGTATCATGCTATGAGGAATAACCATTGAAATCTTCCAGCTGTAGTTGGCCATATCCTTTGAAAGACCTTTAAAGATCAGCTCGGGGTCGATTTCAAGTAACACCTTCCACTGTTTCCTATGGCCTAACCTGATCCCTCCTCTCATGGCTGACGCTTCAGCTGCCTCCGCACCATCAACTTGCACAGAGAGTCTTAAACCATCCAGGACATGATCCTCGCAATCTCGAATGGTGATGCCATGGCCGTTCTCTCCTTTTGCAGATAAACCACCATCACAAATTTATCTGTATAGACCCTGATGCTCGTTTATGCCACCCTTGCCCCACTGTCTTTTGCTTATCACCCACATTTTGCAGCCTTCTACCCTTCAAGTTCCTGTATCCCCTACCAACTCTTCCTCAACCTGCCTTCCTCAGCAGCGTCAAGTTCAGGTTTAATGATATCAAAAGTGGCGTCACATCTTTCTTTCCAGATGTACCAACAAGTATACGCAAGTTTAGCTAGCAATTCCTACTTCAATTCTTTCTACTTGAAACTATTCTAACACTCTGGTAATTAAGACATCCGGAATGAAGATGGCTTCTTTACGAATTATAATCGTCATATTTTGAAGCCACAGACCCCTGCACCAATCACACAAAAGAAGATCATGTTCGACGGTTTCTTCTTCATGATGAAAAGGGCATAGTTTGCTATCTCTAGTCTATCATCTCCACGCATTAGTGACTGTAGCAATGCATTTATAATCACTATGCCCATGAAGTGTTTAAGCTGCATTTGACAATCAAGATAAAATTCGAGATAAAATATAATTTATCATATCCTACATTTAGTGCTCATTCAGGATAGGATAAAGTTGAATATAAAAATGATATAGACAGAATAAAATTATCCCCGGGGAGAGGTTGGATAAATGTGGATAAGATTTCTAATGTCCATAATAGGAAAGTTATTTTTTTTCGAATAACAAACTTATTAAATTAACAAAATTGAAATTATATTTCAATTCAAATAATATTTGAATTCTAATTTAAGAAATTAAAAATAAAAATTTATTTTTAAGTAATCCTATTTTAATTTATATATTTAACTTTAATTCTATCTTATAATAAACATTCAATCTATAAATTAAATATTTATATTTATTACATATTTTAGGTATTTTTTATTTTAGGTATGCTATTACGGTTTACTATTTGATAAAATTTTATTAAAGAATGATGAAAGGGGAAAAAAGAAATAATAAATAAAATAATATAAAAAAGAGGAAAAATAAAATAAAAATAAATTAAAGAATTGTGTTACGAGAGATTTTCATCATCTCCGTTTATGAATTTAGGTTCATTGATAATGATATGCCGTTTATATTAAAAAAAATGTATATGATATGATGTGAATACATCCGATTTTAATACAGCAACTCATCAAACAATTGACATGATATAAAAAAATCAAAAGATTTCATATCCTATCATATCCAATCATATTCCGATTAGAAAGCCGGATTATCAAACGTAACCTTAGGGGTTTATATCACGAAAACCTCGAGATTGATACTCCCGTGATAAATTTACCCTGAACTACCTTTTTTTTTTTTACCACAAGAAATCCCAAACTAGGACCCACATAACAAATTTACAATCATAAACTGGTACATTTGTAACAAGTTTACCATCCATTAGTTTCTATTAAATTGGATTAATAATATAAAAACACATGTGACAAATAGAGAATAAAGTCCCAAACTGCTACATATGTCAATTATCACGCGTCATCCAACTCAACAATTTGACGGTAAAATTTAGTGGAAACTAATGGAGGGTAAACTTATTACAAGTATACCAGTTTTTGGTTTTTGGGGAATAAAAAATTAGCTTAAAGTAAATTTGTCACAAGTATACCAATTGTGGGTTTTTTGTGGTATTAATCAAGTGTTTAATCTTTGGACACAATCTAATCTAGAAAGCATTTTCTAGAAAAAAAAAATTATTTCGTGCGAAGTTGAAAGGCCCCACATAAGTTATAACTCCTTTATCCTTTGCTTCTTAAAGTGGTATGTTGATACATGAATGTCACCGCCCCTCTCTCCTCGGCGAGCCATATCAGCCTATCTAAATCACCTTTGGCTCCAATTGGGATGCTATGCACAAACATCCACCTCCTCTTCCACCATATGACTAATTCCAGTAAGTTCCCAAGTCCAAAGTCCGTATCGATCAAGCTGGCCACCTTCTGCCTTTCCTCACTAAGGTTTGGATCCTTCGGATATTTTTGACAAATTTTAGCACTAAGAATCGCAGGATGGGACTACATTTTAGTACTTTCACCAGGACCACCTGCCAAGTTACCCCTTCTCTCACCTTCTCTCACGCATTCTCTCCCTTCAGCGATACTGATCCACCCCCAAGACATCCTAAGACATCTCCCAACTTCTATAAAGTCACAACATGGGAAATAAATGAGAAGATATTGGGTATCTAAGTTGTGCCAACTCAACAAATTATTAGTTTACTCATCGTAAGACGTGTCCCTCGCGGGCCTACTGTCAAATCTCTCTCCCACTCCCGTAATCTCATGCACTACTTTCTCATTCTTTCTCCTGACAACCTATCTTTGCTCTCTCTTGTCCGCCTCCATCTCTTGTATCGCCTCATCTGCCAATCCACCTATGGCAACAACTCCACCATTGAGGTCTTTTACTACCCCTAGGTCCAAGAACAAGCCCAAGCCCCCTATCGTCATCACTTGTGACCCTAAGCCCTCCTTCAACCCATGCATCCTCGAGGTCCCTTGTGGCTTCGATATCATTATCTCCCTCCACAAGTCATCCACTGCCCCTACAACCCCTTGCCCTCCCTAGTCTAAGAATGCACAAGCCCTTGTCCTTCACAACCCCGAGTCCTCCCTCGGCTCTTGCATCCTCAAGGTCCCCTATGGCTCCAAAGTCATCACCTCCCAACTTAGCTTTCGGATCTAGCGACAATTGAGCTCTCACTAGATCCGATGAGGGCAACTCTCACCTTGGCTGCGAGGGTGGACCCTTAACGAATCCGATGAAACTGATCCTCACCTGTGGCCTAAGTAACACCAACACCAAGATATGACACACAACACGACACACCGCCACTTTGTTTCTAAAAAAAAATAGAGAATTCAAAGATGTTAGAACACGTTGCGTATTAAATATATATTTTTATATATACATAATAAATTATCATTTTTATGATTATTTTAATCAAATTAATTTGATTCAAATTTATAAATAAATAAATAAATAATAAAAAAGCCTAGAATAAATTTATACTAAAAATATTAATTCATTGTTTATTAATATCATTATTGTTTCGATTTGACAAATGCAACTCCATTCAAATAATCTATAAAACTTGAAGATAATAAGTAAATAAATAAAAAGCAATTCATATTTTAGACTTGTGTGTCAAACGTGTCCAAAGAGAAGAAAAAAAAATTAGGGGTGAATTGTATATCATAGGAAGTAAGAATTAAAAGAAAAAAAATATTATTTTTCTTATTTTCTCGTTTATTATTTTTATTATTGTTTTTTCACATATATAGATTTTGACATATCATTTATTGAGAATTTTTCAAATTGACTTTGCATGTGGAAAACACTTGTTGGAAACTCCCATATCGGAATTCCGACTTGAGTGTTGGATTTTCTTACACATGTTGACTGAGTGTTGGAGAGTGTTTGAGAGTGTCAGAGTGTCCGATACGATACAAAGGTTCCTGAAAAATGTTGGTGCTTCTTAGCCTATGGCCTGTTGTCAACCATGGCTATGTGCCTACCGCAAGCCATAGGGAAAGAAAGATAAAGAAACAAAAAAAAAAAAAAAAAAAAAAGAAGGAAGAAATGTTGAAGAAGAGAAACAAAGGTGCAAGAGGAGACAAACAAAGGGAGAAGGTCATTTAACAGTGAGCCTGCCATGGACACATGTCACGCGATAAGTGTAATAGTAATTTGTTGAATTGGCACAACTAGGTACCCAATATTTTTTGAAAAGAATTTTGAGTACTTTAACCCCCAAGCATTAATGCTTCATTTGATTATTTGGATTTCTAAACAAAATAGGAATAGATATGATAGGATATTAAATTTAGAAATTTTGTTATATCATATCTATTATTTGACAAATTACAGTAATAAATTTATATTATATCAAGTACATTGTTTGGTAATAATGGTATATCAAAGTGTAAATAAACACAAAAGTTATACAAATGGAAATGATAAAGATCTCTCAAGAAAATTTTGCATACTTCATTTTTATTTGCCTTTTTTTCTCTCTTTTTTTTTTTTAATTATTTCTTTTTTATTTCTTTTTTTCCCCTTTCATCATTCTCTAATTAATATTTTATTAAACAATAAATTGTACTAATATACCTAAAATATGTAATAGACATAAATATATATTTATATTTATATATTTAATTTATATCATAAGATATAATTAAATTTGACTATAAATAATAAGATTAAATTAAAAAATTATTTTTTTTTGTTATTTTGAATTTCTTATATTATAATTGAAATACTATTTATATTTAAATAAAATTTTAATTTTGTTAATTTAAGAAGTTTGTTATTTGAGAAAAATAAATTTATTTATGGATATTAAAAATCAAATTCACTTTTATCCATCTTCCCATGAGATAATTTTATTCAAATTACTTTCCTCATATATCCAATTTTATCTTGTCTTAAGTAGGTACTGAACATAGGATATGATAAATTTCTGATTAGCAAATGCAGTCTAGGAATTTGGTAGGCTCTCGAGGCTTGCTTAGCTGGGCAAAATTGAACACTGGAAAGCTTTTAAGACCTATCCCTCCTAGGGATCTTGCCTTAGTCGTGTTTGTCTATGTGACGAATAATTAAACCAAATGTTTCAACAATTAAACGTATAACGCATGGCATGAACAGAAGACAAGGAAAAGGGATCGGGACATACTCAGCAGATTTATAGTGGTCGAGCTCCAAATTAATGCCTACTTCACTCCCTAAATCCTTTCGGGAATTGCGCCCAATCCACCGGTCGAAAACTTGATCATAAAGACCGGAGAATTTTGGAGCCCAACTCTCCGTGCATTCTCAAAATAACAACACGGCTCCCTCACAAGTATATCGCACTTTATCACAATGACCTTTACTCGAATATTGCAACATGTTTACAAGGAGCTAGAGTGAGTATTTTGCTTGGATGTGTTCGTGGATCTTGATCCCCCAATCAAGAGAGTGTCCTTTTTATACTAATCTAGCTTAATTAGCCGTTTAAACAGCTAGAAGTGTTAGTCCTGGCTACACTTCTGGCGACCAATGCTTTGGCCCCTAAAGAAGGTCTGTTGCATCCAACAGGGACCAAACTGAACATTTGGTCACCAAAGAGTGTGCCAACTAATCTTTGATAATCAATCTCTCCTGACCAATTTTTTTTTTTTAAAAATTTTTGCGATAAAAAAGTTGGGTCGCGACAGAATATTTTCGGAAGCAAATTGCTCAAGAGCTCATTATATCTCAAAAATTGTATATCGTCACACTTGACATAATATAAATCAACCCTAGATGGCACTAACATGTGAGATAACAAGCCAATCAAAAGCTATAGCAAAACATATATGGCAATTGGTGATTAGTTGGTGACTCGCATTATTTTGTAACATGGTGTAAGCATCATATTAGATACTCTCTTTATTAACAATGTAGCAATGTTAGCAAGAGAGGTATCTCGGTTCCTTCATCCGGACGAAGAAAACCCGTGTAATAAGCCACAATGATGAAGGCTAGCTAGTAGCTTTAATTATCTTGTTCATCAAGAATGGTGAACAAAACGAAAGGAATCATTAGCAACGCGCGATATCAACCATGTAAAACTATGATTCCCCAGCACCACCGCATCGGATCACGCTAATTATTTTGGCGTGAACCATATATGTAGACACACCCCTAATTGAGAACACGAATCACACATGTGGCATCTGCTCGTTAATCTTCCACATCCACCCAATGTGAGAGATTTACCCTAACCTACCTTGATAAAATTGCAAAAAATAAAATAAAAAATGAGTAACATGAAACCGGCACGAAGCTAAAGGGGGCCATGAAAAATATTAAAGAGGCAAGGACCGACCAATCAAAACGAAAATGTTCAAAATATTACTAACACGTGTCTAATGTATCAAATGGCCATGGTTAGTATTAAAGACAAGTTCGTAATTTCACAAAAGCCTTAATAAGTTACCGTCAAGTCATCTTAAAGAAAAGTCGACACTTTTTTTTTAAAAAAAATTTACAATACTTGATTGTATAGGATGGATTCGAAAGGGCTGCTTTGGTGAGAAGTTAACTATTTAATTATTTGAGTACTTCTATTCTCGTCTCTTTTTCCCCCATTTTTGCTCTCCATGGATGAGAAACTGTAACAACATATGGATACTCAAGGGGGCAAATGCCCATTTCTTCACACAGAAATGAAGAAAGTCCATCCACTCCACCTGCTTCTATCTTCATCTAATACTTTCTTTATGCACATGATAATGACCTGTCTCTGAGGGCGGCTTCATCCACTAATAAGAGTAAGACAGCAGAATTGGTTGGCGCATGAAGCAAGGAAACACGTATATTCAAATGTCAAAGGTAACTCCACCAGGTCTATATGCGAATTCAACTGATCTTCTTTTCCCAGCTTGTAGTAAATCGTGCCTTGCATTGAGTCGGATATGAAAGTGACGGTGAAAGTGACATGTCCCATAAGCACGACCTTGTGCAGTTCACCAGTTTTTTGTATCTTCTTTTCTGTGTTCCTCTAATGTCACTCGGCTAAGAGAGATGATGAGAGATGATTGACATAGGTTAGGGATGTGCTTGTACGCATGATAATCGTTTTCACTTTTCTCGTCAGAACACGTAAACTCCACTTTTTGCTATGTGAAATTGCTGGTGAGAGATCTCTGGGTATATCAACGACTAGCGAGCTCACAATCTTCTACGCAGCCCATTTATCCTACATATGATTGAGCTGTTGGGGTTGGGGTTGAGTTTGATTGGATCATCGTATTTATTTCGGAAAAAAGTTAGTAGTATATGACCGACTCTTTAACTTATTTAATCATATCTTTATTTGGTATGACTAATATGAAAACAGACGTCTTCGTCTACATACTACAAAACCTATTCTGCTATCCCGCGTGCTGAACAATGATATGTGAATATTCCATTTTAAGCTTACCCACATCTCTGATCAAATCTGCTATAGTAATCGTTCCCCCATCTCTCTTCTCTTTACCTCCCCCTTTCTGACTAATTGCCCGTAAGCAGCCTTGCCGTGCAACCTCGGTCGCCCTGGCTATTGTTGGCAGTAGGCCCAAATCTGGGCCCAAATATAATGCAGTTTATGGCCCAAGCCAGATTATGACAAAGACCCCAACCACAAAGCCGATTGGTGAGATGGTTTAAAATGAATAGCACAACCCACAAAGTCCATCAATTGAATGCCACAATAAGCTTATTTGTCATAAATGTCATAAATAGTAGATGCACGAGCGAAGGGATGAAATGTCTAAATAATCTCTACGCTCATGAAAGCCATAACAACACAACCCATAAGATCCACCGATAGAATGTCTGATAAGTTTATCAATCATGAGCTTTCAATATACAAATTTTTAGTAGAGTACTTGACACATGACCGCAATTGATTTGAAACATAAAAAGAAGTTGAACATTGAGTCTAGAAGGGGCCATCAAACTAAGGGATAATCGTACATAAAGAATCAAAAGCAGTTACAAATCATCTCTAGACTAGTGTGAGGCAATTGGAGATTCGTGTAGATGAAAATTTATGATTTGTGACCTAATTTTTAGTCGTGAGATATTCTTGCAACCAATTTCTAGCTTTTTGGATCAAATTTTTTGTGTTGTGACAAAACGAGTTTTTATGTAGTGAATTGCTCATAGATATAACTCATCATATCTCAAAAGTTGAGGGAACAATATAAATAAACCCCATAGGTAGTGAGAGGTTATGGAACAAGTCAATAAAAATGAGAGCAAAACACACATAATGCTTACTGATTAGCTGGACATGCCACGCCACGTGCTATGACCATCACATTAAATACTTTCTTTTAATTTTGACGTAGCAATACAAACAAGAGAGGTATGTTGGTTCATTCAAGAAAACCCCTGTGAAAGGTCACAAGCATGAAGGCTAGCTGGTATCAAGAATGGTGAACAAAACCAAAATTAACAAGCAACGCGTGATATCAACCAAGTAAGACCCCCATTCCCACGCACCACCTGCATCGGATAGTGCTAATTATTTTGGCGTGAGCCATACAATAAACGAGACACGCCCCAAAATTTGAGAACACGAGCCACACAAGCGGCATAGATGCTAATCGATCTTCCCCCATCCACCGGATAACGAAGCAACCTCTGATGAAAACCAAATTCGATCAAACTCGCATAAAAAATTAGCAAGATGAAACCGGCACGAATCAAAAAGGCGCCATGGAAAACATTAAAGAAGCAAGGGCCGACCAATCAAAACGAAAAAGTGCAAAGTCATCGAACCAACACCTACAAAGAACCACTAAACAAGTCCAAAAAGATGAACAAAAGCAATGCTAAGTATGATGTGGTGAGCTGTGTAATGAAGGGAAGGGTGTGGTTTGGATAGAGTTTTCATGAGACGTAGCTTTCAAGGCTTTCGTGTGGTTTTTGCGTTCGACACATGTTTGGCTTTCGCCGGAAGAGGTCAAATGGAATAATCGGGAAAACAATTAAATTAATTATGATAGACCAAGTCAAATTATATATAAAACATCGGTAACCCTGGCTCTGATGCTAACAAAAGGAAAAATAATACAATTCCTTATCGTAATTCCAGTCTCCAGTGCCACGTCATTGACCTTTTTCTCTCTTATAAACCAATCGAACCACCGCTCTCGTGTAAAGTAACTTCAACTTCTCTTTTTCTTCTTCTTCTTCTTCTTCTTCTTCATCTCCTCTCCACACTTGGGAAAACATTCTTGGGAAGATTATAATGGAGGGCCTCATTCCGTTCGTGTATAGGGTGGTGGTGGAACACAAGAGCGGGAAGCAAGGACCGCTCAGGCGGTTGTTCAATGAGTCGCCTTCGGCTTCGTACACCAGGCTCCCCCACGAGTCGGGCCGGTTCCAGATCGCTGACCTCCAGAAGATCCAACCGGACTGCGACGGCAACTTCTCTACAGCTTCATCTTCATCGAATTCGACCAGCAACAATGCACAGATAATCGTTTCGTCCGGAGTTCATTCTCCGGTTCGCCGCCTCAAGTCTCGTCCCGTGGGTTCGTGAAACAAAAGCGTCATATGCATGAACTTGTGTTGAATACTAAACGGGGTTGGTGATGGTATAATTAGTATGGTTTGTAGCCTTATTGTTATTTTTTTTTTTTGGTAATTTTTTGTTGGCTTTTTGGGACTTATTTTGGACGCAATAAGCCTGTGCGGAATCCAAAAGGGGCCCATGCGTTGGTGTTAAGTCTGCAAGATGTGAAGCTTTTATAAGAGGAATATGCGTTGGGATTGCGTAGATTATGGATTGTGATGATTAAGGAAAGATTAGATTTAGGGCCTTAGTGGCTGAGTGGCCCCTCTGGTTTCTCCTTTTTTGTTTTATTTGGAATCGAGCAATTAATGTTTTATTTGGCAAATTCTTTCGACCAATGGTACATATGACAAGCCCAAATAATCAACCAATAGAGGAGCAAATTGGTTCTTCAAGATAACACAAACTAATTTTGTAGAACCCACCCTATAAAAATTCTGCTTCTATGCACGCAGTGAACTAGCAATATTTCGACCAAAAAAAGAAAAAGGAGACTAGCAATATAAGATTTATTGAGGTTTGGCTTGAGTGTGCTACTCCTCTCTTCCAACCTCTAGCAGCCTAAATAGGCCAAATTCCACTAGTAATTCCAGAAGTACAAATATTGTCTTCTTACAAGTGCAGAAGCTACTGCTACGCAAAACCCAAACTCCTTTTTGAACTACCCCGCTGTAGACTACGCAAAATCCAAACTCCTTTTTGAACTACCCCGCTGTAGACTAAGTAATTATTAGACCCTTCTTGTATGCACAGCACAGTTTTCTAATTACACCTCTTAAGTGTTTAGAAAGAGTTGCTCACAAACTTTGTCTTTGACTTATACAAATGCATTCACTCTAACTCCAACCATTTCTCTCATATGTTTATAAATGGATCTGTCACTCTAGCTAACTCTTAAGAACGACACTCAAATGGGTAGTATAATTGTATAAAAGACATGGAATCAAGAACATCACAATGTTTCTCAAATTCTTTTATTTTTGCCGTTCTCAACTATATCAGTTTTGGCCAAGCATCCTCCAATTTTAAAGCCCTAAATTCCAATGCTGCAATTGGATCATTTAGCGGTTGTGTCCATCCAATTCTCTTAAAAAAGGTCTAGGCAAAATTCCTTTAGAAACAGGTTGAGAACCTTACTCCAATATAAGTATGCCCAGTACTCTCTTCTAACTCTAGCAGTCCAAACAGGCCAAATTCCACTGAATGTGCCAAAGTCTAAATAACACCTTGTTACAAGTCTAAAACTTGCTTATGTCATAGCCTGACTTTTTCTGCAGCAACCCTGCTATGGGTTAAGTAATTATTGGACCCTCCATATTCGTCCTCACATGCTTGTGACACGGCCCACGGACAAGCATGATCCAAGATCGTCCGTGAGGGACCGTGTCACGCACAAAGGGCTGCCCGGAAGCAGCCCACGAACGACCCATGAGCAGAACGAGCGGAAGGCCCATGCGCAGCCCATGAGCGACCCCGGAGCGATGTTCGAGCAGCCCGTGACGGTTCAGCTGGTCGCGTGTCAGACGGACCTGCAACCCCGATCTTGCTTCTGACACACGCCCATGGTCTCGCCCAAGGCCCGACGCGCGCGACCCATGGACTTCCCAAGGGCTGCCAGGTGCGAGACCATCGAGTAGCCTTTCGATTAGTCATTTGTATAGCTTGTAATGATTATACGGATTCAAAATGAACCGTTGGATCGGAGGGACGATCCACGGTCGAGATACGACCCACTCTTGTATAAATAGGGATCCCTCTCCCACAATGTAATCGGTTCGTTCACAAGCAAATACACTCTCTTTGCCCATTCGGTTCTTGTGTTCGAGCGAAGTGTGTGTGTAAGGCTGACTTGGGATCACCGATCCTAAGGCCGCGCGGAGTTTGATCGACAAATTGATCGACCCGTGACAAGTGGTATCGAGCCATCATTTCCAAACGAAATGGCCGGTCCTGCCTCGCGCGATGTTCCGATCGTTCAAGATGATGAGCGTGAAGATCGGGCGTTCAGCCGAGGGCTAACCGGTCGAAAAGGCCCGTGCTGCCTCGTGTGCGAGGATCCGAAGAGGGATCTGGAAAACCGTCGACGGCCATAGAGGAGACCGTCACGCCCGTCCGAGCGTTCACGGACGACCCGGCACCCAGACTATTGAAGGAGCGGAAGGCTGGTAGGGAGGAACTCTTGGCCGAAGTGCAAGAGCTCCAAGCCGGCATGGGAGAGCTCCGTGTCGAGGTGCAAGGATCCTTCATGCACGAGCTGCGCGGCGAGATGAGACACAGGAAGCCGCGATGGTGGCCATACGGGCGGAAATGGCGGAAATGAAGGGCAAGCTCGTGGAGCTTGAAGCGGCACGCGTGAACGGGGTGATCACCGTGCGGTCCCCGTGCCGATGCACCCAAACCAAAGGAGTTCAAGGGCTCCCGGGTGGCAAAGGACGTGGACAACTTCTTATGGTACATGGAGCGATACTTCGGACCATGGGGACAACCGACGACGTGATCTCGGTAAACACCGCAGCCATGTATTTATCGATGATGCACTCACGTGGTGGAGACGTCCGGGATGGTAGGAATGGCGATCCTATTGTGACATGGGCTCGGTTCGTCGAAGAGTTTCGGCGAACCTACTATCCCGCTTATGCGGAGGAGGAAGCCCGAGGGGAACTCAGCGCCTAGAGCGAAGGGCGGAGTTCGTGAATATGTGAAACGGTTCTCGGAGCTGCTGCTCCAAATCCGTCCATGACCGAAACGGAGGCGTTCCACCAGTTCATGGGCGGACTCAAACCTTGGGTCAAACGGGGAGCTCAAACGGTGCAATGCAACGGACCTCACCACCCACTTCGTGGCCGAGTCCCTTGTTGAATATAGGCCGGCAACCACGCCAAGCCCGACTTTCGACCGAGAGAAAAGGCCACCGGTGGGGAGATCGAGGCCGGTTCCCTCGACCAAATGCTGGCCGGACCACCTCCGAATCCTCATAGGAATCAACCCGAGTCGAGCAACGGGAGATACCAAAACAAGGTACGCACATACAAGTGCTTCTTTTGTGACGGTCCCCATATGGCTCGGGATTGCCCAAAGAGAGGAAAGCTGGCGGCCCTGTGCAAGGAGGACAAGCCGCGAGAGGAGGCGCGGTTGGGATCGTTGCGGATCCTCGGAACGTCAAGGCCTCCAAGAAGGCCAAAGAACCAAAAGGGATGATGTTCGTAGACGTGAAGATCGGGGTACCACGATGAGTGCACTCGTGGATACCGGGGGGCGTCCGATCTGTTCATATCCAAAGAGGCCGCGAAGAAGCCGCATCTTCCGGTCGAGGCGAATGAGTCGGGTTGGCTCAAGACGGTGAATTCCGAGAGAAGTCCCGAGCGGCATGGCCGGGGACGTGGAGTTCCACCTGGGTCCTTGGACCAGCAAGGAAGATATCGAGGTAATTCCCCTTGATGACTATGACTTCGTACTCGGTTTGGGATTTCTCGACCGGATCAATGCGGGTGTCATGCCCTTCGCGGATTGCATATGCATTACGGACAAGCGGTGCCAATGCATGGTCCCGATCTATCGAGAATCGGGACGCGATAGGAAGATCTTTGTCGGCCATGCGGCTTGCTAAAGGGCTGAAGAAAGGCGAGGCGACCTTCCCGGCGGCATTGAAGGAGGAGGGCGCGAGGAAAGCTCGGTGCCGGAAGAGGCATCCCGAGTCCTCGATGCCTTCCCGGATGTGATGCCGCCCGAACCGCCCAAGAAGCTGCCTCCTCGGAGAGGTCGACCATCGGATCGAGCTGGTACCGATGCTCGACCACCGGCCATGTCTCCCTATCGCATGGCCCCGCCCGAGTTGGAGGAACTGAGGAAACAGCTCAAGGAGCTGTTGGATGCTGGTTATGTTTGGCCATCTAAGGCCCCGTTCGGTGCCCCGGTCCTGTTCCAAAAGAAGCACGATGGATCCCTCCGTATGTGTATCGACTACCGGGCATTGAACAAGCTGACCGTCAAGAATAAGTACCCGATTCCCCTTATTGCTGACTTGTTCGATCGGCTCGGAGAAGCCCGCCGGTTCTCCAAGCTCGACCTTCGATCGGGGTATTATCAAGTGCGGATCGCTGAGGGGATGAGCCGAAGACAGCATGTGTGACTCGCTACGGGTCATACGAGTTCCTTGTCATGCCATTCGGCTTGACCAATGCGCCGGCTACGTTACGCACACTCATGAACAAGGTGCGCATCCGTTCCTTGATCGGTTCGTTGTAGTTTATCTTGATGATATAGTGATATATAGCCGGACGCTTGAGGAGCATGTTGAACATTTGAGTCGTGTTTTTCGGACCCTTCGAGAAAACGACTTGTATGTGAAACGTGAGAAATGTGCCTTTGCACAAAAAGAGATTCCGTTCCTTGGGCACATCGTTGGGGGCGGACGTGTGCGGATGGACACGGCCAAGATCCGTGCCATTGTTGATTGGGAGCCACCAACCAAGGTGACCGAGCCGAGATCCTTTCTTGGTCTCACAAACTACTACCGGCGCTTCATCCGGAGTATTCGCGTCTCACCGTGCCACTCACGGATATGCTTTGAAGAAAGAAAGGCCGTGGGAGTGGACGGATCGGTGTCAAGAGACGTTCGAGCGGTTGAAACGGACCATGACCAAAGAGCCGGTACTCATCTTTTGCCCACTACACCAAGCCATATGAGGTGGAGACCGATGCTTGATTTTGCCATTGGTGGTGTCTTGATGCAAGAAGGTCATCCGGTGGCCTTCGAATCCCGAAAGTTGAATGATGCTTTGAGCGACGATACACGGTCCAAGAGAAGGAGATGACCGCGGTGGTGCACGCCTTCGCACATGGAGGCACTATATCTTGGGGTCCCGGTTCGTCGTAAGGACGGATAATGTGGCTACGAGCTACTTCCAAACCCGAAGAAGCTCAGCCCGAAACAAGCTCGGTGGCAAGACTTCCTCGGCCGAGTTTGATTATGTCTTTGAGTATAAGCCCGGAAAGTCCAATTCCGTGGCCGACGCCTTAAGCGAAAGTTCGAATTGGCCAATATGGTGAGCAGGCCCGATTGCCCGTGGGTTGATCGTATTAGGAGGGGTGAAGCATGATCAAAGAGCTCAAGCCCTCGCTTCAATACGCCCGAAGGGCTTGACGAGGATATTTTGGCTTGAGGATGACCTCCTACACCAAAGGACGGCGACTCATGTGCCGCTCCACGGGAAGCTTCGAAGGGAGATCCTAAAAGAGTGCCACGACTCCAAATGGGCGGGACATCCGGGGAATCCACCGCACCATGGCGCTTGTTGAGGATCACAATATTACGGCCGCACATGAGGGATGATGTGGAGACGTATGTGCGGACATGTCTTGTTTGCCCGGAAGACAAGATAGAGCAACGGTCTCTGCGGGACTCCTTGAACCGTTGCCTATCCCAGGAACGTCCATGGGAGAGTGTCTCCATGGACTTCATCGTGAATTTGCCCAAATCCGAAGGGTGTCGGGCTCTCATGGTCGTGGTAGATCGCCTCTCCAAGTATGCGACGTTCGTGCCAACCACAATGGAATGCCCACCGAGGAAGCTGCCAAGCTGTTCCTCAAGCACGTCGTCAAATATTGGGGTGTTCCACGCACGATCGTGAGCGATCGCGACCCTCGGTTTACCGGACGGCTTTGGACTGAACTCTTCAAGTTGCTGGGGACGAGTCTCAATCTCTCCACCAGTATGCATCCGTAGACCGACGGGCAAACCGAGCGAGTGAATGGGTTGCTTTGGAGATCTACCTTCGGCACTATGTGAGCAACACGCAAGCAACCGGGCACGGCTGATCGACGTGGCCCAATTTTCTTACAACTTGCAGCGGAGCGAGTCCACGAATCAAAGCCCGTTCGAAATCGTGGCCGGGCGGCAGCCGCTCACGCCAAGTGCGATCGCTCGGGTATCAAGGAAGCAGCCCGGCCGCATACAAACTCGCTAAGGAATGGGGTGAGCATGTGGACTTGGCCCGGGCATGTCTGGATAGGGCCGCGAAACGCACGAAGAAATGGGCTGACAGGAAGCGACGGCATGTAGAGTTTCAGGTCAGGGACTTGGTGCTAGTCAAGTTGCACCTCGTCCTTCGGTACAGAAACGTGAACAAAGGGCTGATCCGTCGCTATGAAGGTCCATTTCGAGTGATACAACGGATCGGGAAGGTGGCGTACAAGCTGGACATACCGGCCAAGTTCAGGCTCCACCCCGTGTTCCATGTAAGCATGCCGAAACCCTTTCATGTGGATGAGGATGATCCGAATCGGGCACATCGCAGCGACGCGCCCCTTGGAGCGAAGGCCTCCTATGATCGAGATATTGAGTGTATCCTGGCGGATCGGACCATACGGAAGAAATATCGGGCACCAAGGAAGGAGTACCTCGTCCGGTGGAGAGGCCTTCCGAGAGTGAAGCAAGCCGGAACCCTCCGAGGCTCTGTGGGAATTCAAGGGGCACATCGAAGCCTTCCATGCCACGGATGCGGCGAGGCGTCGCCGCATTAGGTGGGGGAGAATGACACGGCCCACGGACAAGCATGATCCAAGATCGTCCGTGAGGGACCGTGTCACGCACAAGGGCTGCCCGGAAGCAGCCCACGAACGACCCATGAGCGAACGAGCGGAAGGCCCATGCGCGGCCCATGAGCGACCCGGAGCGATGTTCGAGCAGCCCGTGACGGTTCCCGGGCTGGTCGCGTGTCGACGGACCTGCAACCCCGATCTTGCTTCGACACACGCCCATGGTCTGCCCAAGGCCCGACGCGCGCGACCCATGGACTTCCCAAGGGCTGCCGGGTGCGGACCATCGAGTAGCCTTCGAGTAGTCTTTGTATAGCTTGTAATGATTATACGGATTCAAAATGAACCGTTGGATCGGAGGGACGATCCACGGTCGAGATACGACCCACTCTTGTATAAATAGGGATCCCTCTCCCACAATGTAATCAGTTCGTTCACAAGCAAATACACTCTCTTTGCTCATTCGGTTCTTGTGTTCGAGCGAAGTGTGTGTGTAAGGCTGACTTGGGATCACCGATCCTAAGGCCGCGCGGAGTTTGATCGACCGAAATTGATCGACCCGTGACACTTGTCTTACAGTACAGTCGATCCTCTTTGCAAATTATTAACCATATCTCTAAATGT
This sequence comes from Eucalyptus grandis, assembly GCF_016545825.1. Taxonomy (NCBI): domain Eukaryota; kingdom Viridiplantae; phylum Streptophyta; class Magnoliopsida; order Myrtales; family Myrtaceae; genus Eucalyptus; species Eucalyptus grandis. The sequence continues at coordinate 40,543,478 of NC_052622.1, read as the reverse complement.
TTAAAAAGAGTCCCTCGCACATTTTGTCTCTTACATAGACAAACGCCTTCACTCTTAAGTATAATACTTCTCTCGTGTGTTTCCAAATGGCTTTGTCACTATTGCTAACTCTAAGTATAATACTTCTCTTTTGGAGCACTTTGCCACATCATTTGGAAGAATAGAAACGATATTCTATATAGGGGTGTGCAGATTTCTACTTCGGCTATGAAGAAGCATCTTCTAAAGGTTGTTAAAGATAAGGCTTGCACCTCCAAGAATGTGGAGGATTCCCCAAGAAACGAAGAGTGCAACGTTCTGGGAAGTGGATCCCGCTATCTTTGATGTCCGAGTTGGCCTTGCCCGGTAGACACTTGGTGCTGCTTTGTGTTCTTCCTTTGGCGTGTTGTCTTGTTTTGGTGTTGTCGGCCGATTGGCCTTTTTTCGGCTTCCTTTCACTCATCATGAGCCTGTTCATCTTGAGTGACAGTTCTTTGAAGCTATTTGTCTGTACTTTTTGACCTCCCCCTTGATATTACTTACCTTACCCAAAAAAAAAAAAAGAATAATACTAAAAAGGGTATTACAAGCTTAGAAAATAAAAGGACTTAGGACCTCTCAACAATGTCAAATTATTTTATTTTTTCCCATCTTAGCTCTATTTAATACGGCCCGAGTTTTCTCCACTTTTTATAGTTCCCAATTCAAACGTTGCGCTTGGATCATGACCTACTCCACTTTCTTCTATGGACAAGGAACAAGAAGATAAACAAACATAAACTAATTTTTATTCATTTCTCTCCAACTCTACTACTTTATCGGGTCAAATTTATAGCCAGGGACCTCAAAGGACATTTGAAATTCAAATCCCACGAGTAAACATTGCTTTTGCCATTTGCAGTTGCAAAATGTCACTTTGCAGCTTTGTAGTAACAGCTTCCCAAAATAGTCGGTTTTGCTCGGGAAAAGTACCAAAATAGTCATAAATCTTTTGTATTGGTACCAATTCAATCCTAAACTTTTTAATTGGACAAATTTAGTTCTAAACTTTTTCATATTGGTACCAATTCAGTCCATCCGACAAATTTAACCCGGAAATTACGACGTGATCGCCGGCGGTATTACATGGCGCCACATAAATAAATTTTATAATTTTTTATATTTTTTCAGATTTTTAAAATATTTTTTTATTATTTTTTTTTATTATTTTTCCTTTTTCTCTTTTCTTTTTTTTTCTTTTTCCTTACCCTTGGCCGGCGAGGTCGCCGGCCGGCCGACCATCGCCGGCCACAAGCTGGTCGGGCGAGGGGCACCGCACTCTCGCCGGCCACCGCGAGGGCCGCCGCACCCGCCGGCCACAAGCGAGGGCGACGGCCCCCACCTGCATCCGGGCGAGGCCGAAACCCTCGCCCGTTGGCGGCGAGGCGCGGCAGCCCTTGCTCGTGGCAGGCGAGGGTGCGGCGGCCCGCCCGGATCCAGGGCGAGGCTCACGACGCTATCGCTGCGCTTAATCCGGTGCGAGATCGCGAACTTCCCACGCCGTTATCCCTCCCGAAGCTACCCGAGCTCGGGCGCCGACCACCTCCTTCAACCTCCGGGGGCCGCGACTCGGGTGACCATGTCGCGATCGGAGGCAACGGAGCTCCGGATGGGGCAGGCGCAGCTCACTGGATCCGCCATGGGCGAGGGCCGCCGCACCCTCGCCCGCCATGAGCAAGGGTTGCCGCGCCTTGCCGGTGGCCGACGATGGCGCGAGGCCCTCGCCGGCCAACGGGTGAGGGTTTCGGCCCGCCCGGATCTCGGGCGGGGGCCGTCGCCCCCTTGCTTGTGGCCGGCGAGGGCACGGCGGCCTCGCCGGTGGCCGGCGAGGGCGTGGGGCCCCTCGCCCGACCGGCTTGTGGCCGGCGATGGTTGGCGGCCGACGACCTCGCCGGCCAAGGGTAAGGAAAAATAAAAATAAAAAAAAAAAGAAAAGAGAAAAAAAGGAAAAATATAAAAATATAAAAAAAAAATCTGAAAAATATAAAAAAATTATAAAATTTGTCCACGTGGCGCCACGTAAGACCGCCGATGGCCACGTCAGCAATTTCCGGCTTAAATTAGCCAAATGGACTAAATTGGTATCAATGTGAAAAGTTTAGGATTAAATTGGTCCAATTAAAAAGTTTAGGACTGAATTGGTACCCAACAAAAAGGTTTAGAACTATTTTGGTACTTTTTCCGGTTTTGCTCTGTTGCAATCTGTCATCCTCTATTACTCAAATATGCTAAATTGTTATGATATCCTCCAATCCTCTTTCTATGGATTTCAGCGCGTGAAACAAATCGTAAATCACCGATTTCTTTTGGATGGATGAGAAAAGTGGATTCCAGCGCTTGAAACAAATTGTAAATCACCAATTACTTTTGGATGGAGGGAGGGGAGGAGCGCAATTTGTAGTGAACCCACGAATCTCAGGTTGCACTAGGACAGAAGATCTTGAGTGCAAATCTTTCTAAATCTTATTTGTCTTCCCATTAATATGTCCAAGCTTAGTATTAGGAAAAAATCAATGCACCCCAAAGCAAAATTAATCCATCCATATTAATCCTATTCAACGTGGAAAAAAAAATCATAGAAGTGGGTACAAATAGCGTTCTATAGTTAATATGTAAGACAAACACAAAGGTCCGTTCACTACCATCTACGTTAATCTAAGAAAGAATAATGTGCGGAGAGTATTGCTAATGTATAAAATATCTTTTTGAAGATAATTATACGGAGATTATGTTCAAAATTTGTCTTTAGAAAGTGCAAAAATGTCCTAGTGGTTAGTGGTTTGTGCATGAAACAAAAAAGAAAAATAGAAAAAGTCCCTGCTTAATAAAAGAAAAATAATAGAGGAAATTCTGGCCTGAAATAGTCGGAGGGTGATTCATCTAGTCCGGCAAGACCCTTGGCCTCTTTGACTTTGACCGTCTCTCCGACAGACATCGGCCACAAAATGCCAAACTTGGAGCGACCATTAATCGAGTCGCTTTCACCGCCACCTTATTCTCTTTCGTCTTGGTCGTCGTCGTCTTCTACTTGGCAACGTGCGCAACAGATCCGCACTTTTGCTCCTCCAAGTTTATCATTGTGTTGATTGAAGCTGCAACTACGACCGCTGCATACTATGCAACAACCAAACAGCATGGCGAGAGAAAGAGAATGCGGGTATCCGTGCTTTGATCTCAACACGGGAGGTAAGATCCCATCGGTCGGCCTCGGGACCTGGAAGGCCCCTCCTGGCGTCGTCGGCCAAGCCGTCATCGAGGCGGTCCAGGTTCTCTCTCCTCTTCTCTCCTCTCTCTACCTTCATCGCAGTGCAAATCGATTCGTCTAGCAACGATGGCGCTTTAACGTTCCTCGTAATGCAGGCTGGTTACAGGCATATCGACTGTGCCCGAGTCTACGACAACGAGAAAGAGGTGGATTGGGTTTCTTTCTCATTCTCTTTTGATTAGTCACGAGTACGCAAATGTTTATGTAGTTGGAAGATAATTTATATTACAGATAGGCGTGGCATTGAAGGAGCTATTTTCCACAGGAGTCGTGGATCGAAATGAGATGTTTATCACATCCAAGTTGTGGTACGCCTTCATTCAGCCTATGTCTTGACATTGTTTTTCATGTCTATGGTTTAGAGTTGGTTTCAATGGACTACGGCCATTGCGAGTTTTAAGTTCCAAAATTTGTCTTTATCATTTGTTTTAAAGGAGAGCCATCATTCTTTCTAGTGGGTTCTGATTGATTAAGCTTTAGATCGATTTTAAAAAAATGAAGGAAAGCCTCTTCTGATGCAGAACTGCCTATATTTTTCATGTCTATATTTTCAAATTTGGTTTTTCAAACCACGGCAATCGTGGGTTTTGAATCCAAGTTTTTTCTAAAAATGAATCGTTTTTTGGGTCTTATGACTTTGGTTTGGACTGCTATTTTGTTTATTCATGTACCGCTACTACATTTAAGTTTCAGTTTGATTACAAATGCAGGTGCAGTGACCATGCGGCTGAAGATGTTTCCAAGGCTCTAACTAGGAGCTTACAAGACCTGCAACTCGACTACGTTGATCTATATCTTGTATGTTGTTTTGGCACAAGCATTTCCAATATTTGTTTGTGCACTTATTTTAAATTAGTCTAGATTGATCATAGATCTGGAATTTGGCTGCTCCTCAGGAGCTTGATCATAGCCAAAGTGGAATGTTGCAAACCTTTTCTGTACAGTTCAGGATTGAGATCGGAGAGTAGAATATTCTCATTCGTAAATTCTGAAGTACAAAAAGGAACACTAAAATTCTAGTAGAGGCTGAGGCTAAGATCCAGGCCAACTGCCAAGAGTGAAGCTGACATAGTGCAGATGCTTCCTATTGTAATGGTGATGCGTCTTACATAAACTCATTTTTATGTTTTCTTTGCTGTATAATAGATTCATTGGCCTGTGCGGACAAAATCCGGTACTCGGGGCTTTGCCCCAGAAGACATGGTTCCCCTGTGCCTTCCTGAGACATGGACAGCTATGGAAGGGTTGTATGCATCAGGTCAGGCTCGTGCAATTGGAGTCAGCAACTTCTCAACTAAAAAGCTGCAGGATCTCCTCAAATATGCGAAAGTGCCTCCGGCTGTTAATCAGGTCGAATGCCACCCTGTTTGGCAGCAAGTGGCTCTCCACAACTTGTGCAAATCCACTGGTGTCCATCTCTCGGTAACCTCCAATGCTCAAAACTGTCCCATTTTATTTCAAGTTCTCATTAAAATTATGTTTAGAATATTGGAGGATGTGAGTTATCAAGTAGTAGTTGGACAATGTGTGATGGCTTGCGATTGAAAATGGTTCATCTCACATATGGTGCTTTGAACCTGATGTTAATGGTGCTAGCCAGAGGAGGCTAGTGGCCTTCATGATGGCTAATGTGGCTGTGACCATTGCCACTGATGGTCGCAGATGCTGGCAGACGACAGTCAATGGTGTGGTCATTGGTTGATCATGGGAGGAGCAAAATAAAAGTCAAGCTAGTTCTACAAGACGTCTTTTCATCATAGAAGCCATCTTCCAAACTTGATCTGCATCGTTTATCATTGCAAAAGAAGAGCCTCTTCTGCTTTAGTTCAGTGTAGAGTATGGAAAAGGAGATGTTTTCCTGCGACTAAAACATGCACCCTGACCATTTTATTAGCATCCAACAACACATAGCAGAATCTTGGGCTGTTGATTGTGCAGCATGGAAGCTTCAATTTCTACTGTTGATTTCAATTCTTTGCAGGCTTATTCCCCTTTGGGATCTCCAGGGTCATGGGTCAAGGGGGAGATCCTGAAGGAGCCAGTTTTGGTTGAAATTGCGACAGAGCTTAATAAATCGCCTGCCCAAGTAGCTCTGCGTTGGGGTATTCAGATGGGTCACAGCGTCCCCCCTAAAAGTGTAAACGCATCCAGGATTAGAGAGAACTTTGATTTGTTCAGTTGGAGCATCCCACCTGAGCTCTTCGCAAAATTCTCTGGACTCCACCAGGTACATACATGTCACCTCTCCATACTCTTGTTGGATCTTCATATTGTTTCTTGATGCATGTTTCATTTGATCTTGCAAATTTGTGATGCAGCAAAGGCTTCTCCAAGGGAACTTTGCAGTCCATGAAACATGTAGTCCTTATAAAAGCCTGAATGAACTGTGGGATGGCGAAATATGAGAGCATTTAGATTTCGCCTGGTACAATGCCACTGAAGAGGGAAATGATTGCTCTGTTTCTTCTTTCAAAAGCATGCAGCCCTTCAGACAACTGTTAGCATTTTGAAAAGAGCTTGTTTTCTTTTCTTTTGGAACTTCTAAACAGGATAAACATCAGTCTAGGTTTGCTACCTCCAAGTTGGCTCTGCTAGTAGTGAACTTAGGCTTGTCCTGGGGAATCAATTGCCGAATCATAAAATCTTTTGACATTTGCTCAGACTTGTTTCCATCTGTCTGATCCATCTACTGTTGCATATGTCAATCCTAATATACAGTTTGACTGATCACGTGTTGCTTCTTGATTAAATAGGGAGATAACGCTAACTGATGGCATAGATTTTTCTAATTCCCTTTCAATACTCTAAAATGTGATGCATATATGGATTAGAAGGGCCTGGCAACAATCCCTCACGAAGGACCAAACCCCATATAACCATCATAAACTAAGCTTATTTTTTTGATAACTCTTGCATAATGTCTCGTACAGCATAAACTCTTAGAAATGTGTTACAACACTTCATACAGGAATCACGACAAAAATGAACGTGGGTTACTTCGAGAATAATGGGTGATTGCCTGGGTGAGGGACCATAGCAGGGGCCTAGATTCGAATCTTGAATAGTGAATAGTACGAATGGAGGCCTTTTTTGGAGTTTCGATTGCTGGTTTCTGAATACTCTTGTTTGTCTGTTCTTTTTTTTTTTTTTTCTGTTCATGTCATTAAAATTAATCATCAGAAAAGTAGAAACGGTTGAAGCTGTTGCCCCCAAGGAGCTATTTTTCCAAAATTTTGCCGTAATACTATTACGAAGTTCACATTCTCACGATATATTTTGACGTGCTCTTTCTATAGGAAAGCTTTTCGGCATCTTTCTCTACCAGATCTAGCAAATTAATCACAAAGAGAGAGAGAGAGAGAGAGAGAGAGAGAGAGAGAGAGAATGTCGGCAAACATGACTGTCCTAATTGTAAGATCCCCAACCGTAGCACAAGGAACATAACCAGAAACAGAGAGGAGTTCTGCTGCCAAGTCCTGTTGGCAGTTTTCTTATGTTTCACAGAAGCTAATTATGCTGGGATTAACCAATCACATGAAACAATTAATGGGAAGAAGGTTTGCACTCAACATGTTCTTTTATTAACAACAGTGACATGAGATTGTCATGTCAACGAATGAATGAATGAAAGTTTAAAGGTACTCTACTTCAACAATGATCCTAAACAATGGCAAGTATAAGAAAGAAGCCGAAACAGAGAAGAAATTAAGGGTACAACGTTCAACAGATCCAATTACGTTCCATGAATCTTCTCATAATATGTCATCAAACTGCACTGGATCCGCCACCTCCAGCACCGCCGCCTCCACCACAAGCAGAACTGGCAGCTGCACCACCACAAGCAGAACTGGCAGCTAAACCTCCATCTCCTCCTCCAAATATAGTATGATCATGATGGGCATGATGGGCATGATGTCCGCCTCCCCCGCCGCCCCAGCTTTCCCCTCCACTAACTCTTAAACGGTAACGACCTCGGAAGATATAACTTATGACAGCAATTACGGCGAAGACAGCCCAAACTATTATGATGATTACCCACGGTTTCATTTTTCTCTAACTCGTGCCAACACTCTCGATAGCTCGCCTCTTTGAGAGAAATCTGCCAGGCCAATGTGCAGATAATTAAACGCGTGGCGTTTCCTATTTAACCACAGCCTGATGGCTGATGCTATATATATTATGGTGGTCAATGAGGCGACTTTGACCTTTGAATTTTCTACACTTATCTTTCAAGGAAAAACTAAAGATGTCTACGACAAGCAACCGTACTCTGTCCAATATAACACAGGAAGAATCGACCATTTCTGGTCTCACGAGGGCTCATTCAACATGTCGGCTTGTCAACCAAGGCATGTCCTCATGCTTGTGCGACGTTCATGCAACATGATTTATCTGTGGAAGAATATGACAAACGCGGTCCTGAATTGCACGATGATCATGTGAGCGGTCAAATTAAAAAAATGCAGTCCAAGGTTGGAAAACTACTCAAGGCAATCAATTAAACCCAAATAGCAAGATGGGATATTTATTGCTTTTTTCTAAACCTTTTGGAACATGTATAGCGCCATATGATAATTCATTCAGCGACTAACCTTAGGACGCATGTGATTCTTCTCCTGTATTTACTTATTACAGGATGTCGAGGCTATATTAAATTTATGAGGAGCTTTCCAGTTTGAGTGATGCTCTGTAATGTTTAAAGTTGGACATACAACGGGGTGATTGATCGCATGAGGCACCATAGCAGGGGCCCAGACCAGAATCCTGAATAGTGAATACTACGAATGGAGGTCTCTTTCCGAGTCGAGAGTGCTGGTTTCTAAGTATTCTTGTTTGGTTTTTTAGTTTGTTGGTCAAAATTTATAATCAGAATAGTGGAACAGGCTAGAGCTGTTGCAATGAGGAGGAGCTACTTCTCCAATAGTTTGCAGCGATACCATTACGAAGTTCACATTCCGAGCGGGGATATATACTTCTATGAGTTCTCTTCTCTAGGAAAGCTTTGATCGGACGTCGTCGCCAGATCTAATAAATTAATCACAAGGAAACGGAATATCGGGAAAAATGAGCGTCCTAACTGTAAGAACCCAAAACTTAGGGTGAGGAACACAACCAGAAACAGAAGGATTCTGTACCTGCCAAGTCCAGTTGTCGATTTTCCTTATGCTTTACATAAGCTGATTATAATGGTTTTTACTAATCACATGAAACAACTCCATGGAGAAGGTTTGCAACTCGACGTATTCTTTTATTGATAGCAGTGACATGAGGTTATCATGTCGATGAATGTGCAGATAATGAACTCGTGGCGTTTCCTAGTGAGCCACAGCCCGATGAGTGATGTTATATATGGTATGGGGGTCATTCAGGCAACCGTGATCTTTGAATTTTCTGAACTCATCTCTTAACCGAAAACTAAAACGTGGATGTCTTGGACACGCAACTACTCTTTGTCCAGTACAACGCAGAAGTAATTGACCATTCCTGGGATTACGTGGGCTTATCCAACATGTTGGCCTGTCAATCATAGTACTGTCCTCATGCCTATGGGACACTCGTGCATCATAATCTGTGCAAGAAGACAATAGACACGATCCTGAATTGCATACCGATCATGCGAGCGGTCAACGTCAACAATGCAGTCCAAGCTTTTAAAAAACTACGCAAGACAATCAATCAAAAATAAATTGCCAAGCTATATTTTGTTGGGAAAAACTCCCAATAAATTTTGACTTGACTCATCTTGAATCTGATAATTGTTTAGAAGTGCCCTCTTACGGGAACAACTCATGAAGAGAAGTTTATTCCCATTATATCCATTGCTGTTTGAATATCGCAACCATGAAGAGGAGTCTATATCTTGATGTTATGCAGAACCTAAATCTAAATTGGGCGAGGAGGATTCGGGAAGCCGTCAATGTGTTTGAGAGGATGGATTTCCACGGTGGCGTGCCCAATCTTACAATGCGATCATGAATATACTGATTGGGAATGGTTACTTTAATCAAGCCCATAAAGTGTATGTCGTTCAAATATCATGGCTGAAGATAATTACGTCTTGGATATCATCACAATGACAACATGGATTTCAACCATATAGATAACTGCAAAGCTTGTATTTGAATATCATCAAATCATGAAATATTTTAAGAGTCTACCAGAGCTGGACATCATCAAAATCTGAAAACGTGAAATATTTGTAAACGTGGCAACAACTGACCAATCCCAATAGAAAATTGACCCGACCCATTTCCCAATAAAAAAAACGTGGCAACAACTGACTAATCTCAAAAGTATTGACCGCCAATTCAAATTCAATGGATCCAATTTGAAACCACCGAAAGCAAACCAAAACTGAAATGAAAACCGAAATAGACATGTATCCAAACCGAACTATACAAACATTCTAGAGAACTTCAAATTAGTAAAAACTTGAAACAATCCCAAGTGGCGTTTAAAAAATATAGAACTTAACATGAACAATTGTTGAGATAATCTGATTTAGCTCGCTGTAGTTCCATAAACCAATAGAAAAAGGTGACTAGATTTAAATAAACTCATTAGTTTTATTTCCTCATATACTTTGCTTTTCTAAAACTTTTACTAAAAGTAAAAAACCCTTTTCTACAATTTACTCCAGTTCAATTCGATTGAATTGGTTTTTGGCCGGATTGTCTATTGATCCAATACGATTATGGGGTTCCAACCGAATTGTACGTGCAAAACATATAGCCAATCGAACCGATCGAGAGGTTGGTGGATGATGGCGTGGTGACTCGTTCGCACGGGCTTCGGCGATCATTTTCACAATACCTGATATGGCTGGTGGAGGCAGGAGCGGGCCGGTGGTGGGGTCTCGATGGAGAGAGTTGTCAGAAAAGCTAAACGTGCAAGCTTGAAGTTTTTGGTGGACTTCACCTTATTAAGCTTTCAAAAAAATTAGGATGGACTTCAATGCATCGCATGAGCATGCTATAATATATCGTATAGGGCTATTGCAATCTATACCATTATCTTTATAAGAATCACAAATGACATGAATCCTATATCATACATTAAATCAAAGAAGTACACAAATACATAGGTCTAGAGTAATTTAGCAAAGTACCATTATTTATGTGCAACATAAACATATTAGAGACAACTTCTAACTGCCGCCACCGCCTCCACACCCTCCACCACCACCACCACCGCCACCACCACACCCCCGCCACCGCCGCTGCCACAACCTCCACCTCCACTAGCCACAACAGCAGGTACGATGACTGTCGTTGTTGCACCAGAAGATCCTGACGTCGGACGCTTGGTTCTCTGCTTCTTTCTACCTCCAAAGCAACAGCACCCCATGATTTATCAAGTTATACCAAAACGTCTCAGCTTGCAAGTTGCGACCGTCGCCCAAAAAACCACTCTTGCCTATTTTGGTGTTTCAATGAGAGTTTCTCCAAAGTTTTCTCTCTGATGGTATTTTTATACATGGCGATGCCGGCTATAAAAGATAGAATAATCAAGTTTTTCTGAAATAGTCGGACTGGCAAGCTCTTAAAAATTCAGCGTAATACCGCGTGTAGGCTTGGTCTAGTCTTCGCGGAGGCGTATGAAGCAAGATTGGTTCAGATGTGACATTTTCGTTTGTCCAAGTACTGCATTTTGGCCGCCCAAAAGATCAATAGAAGTTGATCGATTCCTCTTGCGTATTTAAATGAAATTTTGGACACTCGTCTGTTTTAAAATTGCGAAGATGGGGTTTCCTACCGAGCTTATGACCACATCCCATGGTGAACGTTGGAGGATTCTTGTGCCGTATCTCGTACTCGTATGTGGCGAATTCTGGTTGTCTATAATGAAACCAACGTTGAATGTGGAGCTAAACATCAGCAGATTAAGACATATATGTAAGTGGTAGTTTTTTTTTTTGGTCCAAAGTAACCACTTCATTGAAATTACTAAGCCAAGTTTGGAGATAATACATTAAACACATTAGCACATAGTAGATCAAACAAAGCAGGTGGGGGGTTTTCTAACCAATTTAGTGGAAGGGAATTAGTTCTACACGCTCTCGCCAGCCAATCCACAGGTCGATTTAAGTCCCTGTTGCAATGGGCCAAAGAGAGGGCCCGATACTCTTTCATTTTTAGCTTGGGCCGGTCCACGACGGTCTTCACTTCCCAACTGAAGTCTTCCGAAGTGTTACAGCTTTGCACGAGTGGGAGGCAGTCAAACTGTACTTGGAGTGGAAGGTGAATTCGGTCTGAGAAGAAGATTAGGGTTTCAAGGAGGGCGATTGCTTCCGCCTGTTCTGCCGAGGACGCGGCCACAAGTTTCGTGAAGCCATCGACAACTCGTCCCCTAGAGTCGCGACAGATGCAGGCAATTGCTCCTCTGTTTTTGCTTTCTCCCCTGTTTGCCCTATTTTTTGATTGGGCATCGCTGCTTGGGAGGAAGGAAGCATCTATGTTGATTTTCAACGAATCTGGTGACGGGGGCTGCCATCTTTGAGGTTGGGTCGCTCTATGTTGCTCCCCTTTCGTTTTTTGGTTCCAAGTGGTATAATTCTCGTGCAAAGCAGCTGCCTTGAAAAGTGTTTGCTGTGGGTGCAGAGGGCGATGGCCGAATATAAACTAGTTTCATCTTTCCAGATACTCTAGAGGGTAACTGTGGTTAGGTCGAACTTTTTTGCACTGGCTGGATTTGTTTTTACTGTGTACAGCCATTCGTCGAATCGGGTTAATCCTATTCTTGACACTCTGATTTGCAGGGGGGCAGCTTTCCAAATCCAGGCCGTCCAGGAGCATAGCAGCAGGGTGTGTTCAATGGTTTCGGCTTCCTGTTTGCAAAGAAGGCAGAGCGAATCAGGTACTATTTTTCGCTTGTGTAGGTTTTCCATAGTGGGTATAGCATTCTAGCAAGCTTTCCATAGGAAGTGTTTGACTTTGGGTAGAGTTTCAGATTTCCATATAAACTTCCATAATGCTGGTTTTGGCTGATAAGAGGAAGTTGCTGCTGTAGCTTGATGTGATGAATTTACTGTTGTTGCTTGCTTGCTTGGTGTGCTGTCTTTGTTGGTGTAGTACCTGCTTTTTACTGTGTATGCCCCTGTTTTATTCTTCACCCAAACTAGTCTATCCTCTTCGGTAGGCAGTCCGATAGGTGTAGCTAATATTTCTTGTACTCTTTGTTCATCAAATAAGGACTTTATCAATGGTTCATTCTAGTTTCCATTCTCTTGATCAGTAAGACCAGCCACCTGACTTGGTTCCCCACTCTTTTTCGAGCCACCAATCTGTCTGCTTTTTAGCCATTTGTCCTTTCTAATCGATATTTTTTTTTGCTATTCCCAACTGAGAACATGATATGTGGAGATATGGAGTCTCTTCCCATCAATATACTCTGCCATCCCCATGAAAATCTTGATCCTTTGCCAGCCTTCCAAAATTCACTCTATGGGGGTAGTACAACCCTTTCATTACTCTGCTTAAGATTGAGGATGCTGTGATACTTGCCATGCTAGCTTTCCCAACATAGCCTTATTAAAAGCTATTAGATCTTTAAAGCCAAGACCCCCTCATCCTTCCTAATTTTCAAAATTTCCCATTTTTTCCAATGTATCCCAGCATTTCTGTTACTATTTCTCCACCGGAAGTTTGCCACTTTCATCTCAATAGCTTTGCAAATCGAAATAGGGATTTTGAAGATGGACATGGCATAGTGAGGGATGGCTTGTATCACAGATTTAATTAAGATCTCCTTCCCTGCTTTCGATAATGAATTCTCCTTCCAGCTTTCCAATTTCATGTGAACCTTTGCAAGGATCTAGGCAAACATATCCTTCTTTGAAGCCCCCTAATCTGATGGCATTCCTAGGTACTTCCCGGTTTTCTCAATTTCTGGCACTAGTAGTTCAGAAGCCATATTCCTCCTCAAGCTATTTGGGCAATTTTTGCTGAAATATATACCCGATTTATTGAGATTAACAGCTTGACTAGATGCGATGCAATATTAGTGTATGATAGTTGCTAGGTTTTGACATTCCTGTATTATTCCATGAAGAAAGAAAATGGAATCATCCGCGAAGAACAAATGTGATAGAGTAAGGCAGCTGCTGTTTAGCTCAATTCCTCTTAATGTGCCATCATCTATTGCTCGTTTCATCATGTTAGATAGCACATTTGCCACTATAATAAACAAATAGGGCGAAAGTGGATCACATTGTCTAATTTCGCAAGTAGGCTTGAAACATGGCAGAGATTCCCCATTGAAATTTATGATGAATGTGACCGTTGAAACACACTGCATCACCCATTGAACCCACTGCTCATAGAATTCCATCTTGATTAAGCTTGCCCTGAGGAAATCCCATTTAATTCTGTCATAAGCCTTCTGCATGTCTAGCTTTAAAATGGCTTGAAATTTCCGTTTCCTCTCCCGTGTTCGCAACCTGTGAAGGACTTCCTGCACAACCAATATATTGTCTTGGATTTGCCTACCCCCCACAAAAGCACTTTGTTCTTCAGCGATTAGGCTTGGTAGCAGCGGTTTGAGCCTGTTTGTCATCACTTTGGAGATAATTTTATAGATAAAGTTGCATAGGCTGATTGGTCTATATTGCTCAAGTTTTTCAGGGTTTGGGATTTTAGGGATGAGGGTTATGTGTGTTCTGTTCATGTCAGGATTTAGGTATCCTGTGGTAAAAAAGTGCTGACTTTCTTTGAGGATATCCTGACAAATATCTGTCCAGTGTCGTCAAAAGAAGAGTCCATGAAGCCCATCTGGTCCTGGAGCTTTGGTGGCTCCTAATTGTTGCATAGGGGTCCCTCTATATTGACATCTGCAACTAACCCTTGATTCATATTTTCGTCCACTATTGTTGGAATGTGATGTAGTATAGGCTAGAAATCTTTGGAGCTTACTGATTCGTATAGATTTTGGAAGTATTTCCCAGTCATTTCCTGCAATTTCTGCTCCTCTCTTACCCAAACATCCTCTTCATTTTTCAGTAAGGAGATTTTATTTCTAGTCATTCTTTGTATTACTGTGGCATGAAAGAATTTGGAGTTTCTATCACCCCCATTTTAGCCATCTAATTCTGGACCGCATACCCCAATACATCTCCTCTTGTCTGCACAATTGTTCTATTTCTTGTATGATTTTTTCGCTGCTGCACTCTCCTGAAGGGCTTCCGCTCTATTCATCAAGGCTTGTAGTTCATTGTTTAGCCTTTCAATTCTCATTTTAGCATTGGAGAATCGATTCTTGCTCCACTTCATCAACTTACTTGTTGTAATCTGTATTTTTTCCACCACAGTTGATTGTTGGGTACTAGGGTCTGCCCAAGTTTCCTTCACTAATTATGCACATTCCTCTTCCTTTGCCCAGAATGCTTCATATTTGAATTTATGTGCTCGTTTTTTCCTTTGTGGGTTGAGTGATACTATAATAGGGCTGTGATCTGACCCTGTAGCTGGTAATGCTATACTTTCAGCTGTAGGATATGTTGTTCTCTAAGTAGCAGTGCAAAGAACTCTATCTAGACGCTTCTTTACTAACTTATCCCCTTCTCTGTTGTTTGTCCAGGTGAACACACAACCTTTCCTCTCCAAATCCATTAAAGAACAGTGGTGGATGAAATCTCTGAATGTTGTGAGTCAGTAAGTTTCTGCTATTTGTTTTCCCACCTTTTCCCAGTTGTATAAGATTTCATTAAAATCCCCTAGACAAGGCCAATGCAGGTGATAGTGGAGACTTTCTCTATGTATAGCTTCCCATAACAAAACTCTTTCTTTAAAGTCATTCGGAGCATGAATAAATGTCAAATGCATCTGTTGTTGTGTTGCTTTCATTTGACATTGGGCATTAATAGCAATTGTCGAGAAAGAGTCAATAAACACAAGAACCTGATCATCCCAGAAAATGGCCAAACCCCCTACTAGCCCTTCCGGATCCACTAGAAAGCTGTTCTGAAATTTCAGTCTTCTCCTTAATCTTAGCACCTTATATTCTTGATTTTTTGTTTCCATAATAAATATAATACTGGGCCTTTCTTGAGTCACTAGGACTCTCAAAGCTTGAACTGTCAAGGGTGTGCCCAACTCCTGACAGTTCCAACTCAACATTTTCATGGCTGATTTGGTGGCTTATTAGAGTTAGCCACCAAAGCCCATTGATCTGACTTCGCAACCACTTTTATGGGAGTTTCCACTAGCTGTGTGAGCTCTATTGTTGGTGTATTTGATGTTTGAGCTCCATATGGATAGAACCGTTTCCCTTTTTCCGATGATGAGGCCTTGGCACTTTTAGATTTATATCTAATCAACCCCTTCTCACTTGTTGTATTTTCTTGCATTTCCACCTCTGCTTCCTTCTGTTGCTCCTCATAAATCACCATCACTGATTCTTCATCTAGGCAGAAGCTCCCTCTTTTCTGGGTGCCTTTTTCTTCCATAGGTACAAGTGCTAGGGAAGTAGTGGGGTAATAGTTCTCCATTGTTGGGTTTGTGGCATTACTCTGTTCGCCAATAATGGGATAGCTTTACTGATTCTTGTCTTGTGGTTGCTTTCTTTTCCAGAAACAAGAAGGATTGGAGTCTCGGGTACTCGCTCAACATCTTCTTGTGGAATTTCTCGCTTGCTGTAGAAAATTTTCCCATACAAACTTAGTTCCCGCGCTTCAGCTCTTAACCAATGCCCAAATCTTCCCAGTAAGTTCTCAGCCAGCCCTGAGTTCTCGTAGGGTATTTCTTTGCAATCAGTTGCATAATGGCCAATTTTTCCGCATGAATAACAATAATGCGGAAGTCTTTCATATTTAAATTCTACCCACAGCCTCTTTCTATCCAGGTTTACAATAACTCCCGTCTTAAGGGGATTTTCCATATTAAGCTTGACTCTTCCCTTACCAGTCTTATAGTTGCTATTTCCGTTTGCTTCTAGTTTAACGTCTATTACTTCACCTAGTTTCGATGCAATATTTCAAACCACAATAGCTGACATTCGCCTTAGGGGAAGGCCCGAGAAATGCACCCATAATGCACAATGATTAAAGTCATAGCAAATTTCAGGGGTATCTGGATCACATTCCTGTAAAACTAGTAGGTTGCTTGAGAAAGACCATGGTCTAGAGTCTCGTACTCTTTGTTTATTTGCCTCAGACTGGAAGAAGAAGGAAAAATACCCAGGCTCTATCATTGCGCAGATAAAGTTTTCCGTTTTCCAAGCTTTTTTCATAACACTAACAAATGTTGTATAGTTCACATTCGGCTTAAAAAAGAATTTCCCAAACAGTTGTCGCGACATACCCTCAGGGGGAGGGAACAGGTTTAAGGGTATTGCCTAAAGGACGGGCCTAAAGCCCATAATTAGACGCGGGCTCTCCCAAGCCCATACCCCGCGTGACGTTAGGATATTCTTAAGAAATTTTGCACAAAAGGAGTCGCCACTAGCCTATTGGGGTCGGCTAGAAACCAAGCGAGGCATGGGAGTATACCTCACTTCCTACGCAACCGGAGAATCTAAGTTCGGGGACTTGATTACACTAATTAACTAATTAGTGCCCTTTCGGTACCTAATCTTGTTCATTTTAACAAAATGATTTTTGGCAAGCAGTTTGAATTGATTTTATACTTATCCACTAACATGTGAGGTGATCATGCATGTGCGCAATCATTAAAGTAATAATCACAACTACCAAGATCCTAATTGCCATAAAATTAAACACATGACATCAAACATAATTAGATATATAAATTAAACATGCAACATAATTAATATACGAGCACATAAAGGTCTAATTACACTAAAATGGCAATACATGGCAAGTCCTAATCAAACCCCATCATTTTTGGATTTTCGAAATTTTTAATTTTTTTTTAAATTTTTTATTTTTTTTGAATTTTTTAATATTTTTTGGATTTTCGAAATTGTTTTTTTTAATAAAAATATATATATATACTTCTTTAGCCGGACTGAACCGGTCCGGTCCAACCCAACCCAAGTTCGGCCCGGTCGGCGCGGATCGGTCGGTCTCCGACCGGACCGGGTTCGGCCCGATTAGGAGCGAGGTGGGCCCGAATCGCGGGCCCAACCCAAGAGGTCCCCCTCCTCTCTTTTTAAAAGAAAGCAGGCCACAAGCCTATACTAAAACGGCCCAAGCCCAAAAACCCACAAGCAAAAACAGCCCAAACCCGGCCCAATTCACCTAAAACCCTACCCATTTCTTTGACCCGGTTTGTACCTCCTCTTTAGGGTTTGCTGGCGGCGCTGACAACAGCGGCGGCGGACTTGACGGCAGCGGAGGCAATGCGGCGGGCAGCGGCGGCGTCGGCTTGGGCGGCGTCGGGCGAGAGGACGGAGCAGCGAGGCGCTGGCCGGCGTGGACGGCGGCGCGAGCTCGCGGCGAAGCGGTGACGCGAGCGTGCGGGCGAGGAGGAACCCCAGCGGCTGGCGGGACGGTGGCCGACTCGGGTGGAGTGGCGGTGGCGCGAGGAGGCTCGGGCGACGTCGGAGACCCCACCTTTTTCCTCTCTGGTTCTCTCTCCCTCTCCCGCTTCTTCGTCCGGGTTCCGGGGAAGCGCGCGGCGACCGAGATGCGGTGGGCGGCGGCGCGTCGGCTTGGGCAGCGTTGGGCGGGGAGGACGAGCGCGAGGCAGCAGCGGCGAGGACGGCGGCGCGAGCTCGCGGCGAAGCGGTGACGCGAGCTTGCGGGCGAGGAGGAACCCCGGGCGGCGGGACGGTGGCCGACTCGGGTGGAGTGGCGGTGGCGCGAGGAGGCTCGGGCGACGTCGGAGACCCCACCTTTTTCCTCTCTGGTTCTCTCTCCCTCTCCTGCTTCTTCAGATCTGGGTTCCGGGGAAGCGCGCGGCGACCAGTGCTACGGATGGAGGCACGACTCGAGGAAGCGACACGGGTGAGGGGGCTTGGAGCAGCGGTGTCCGGCGGAGGCGTGAGGTGGGTGGCGCGGTGCTCGCGGATCTGCAAGTCGAAGGCGAGGCGGAACAGAAGAGGGTCGGCGTTGGGCAGTCACGGACGCGGGGCGGCTCGAACGGCTTCGGGCTCAGAGGATGGCAGCTCGGATAGCGGCGGGCGGGGAGGCGCGGCTCGGACGGCGACGGGCGTCGCCGTTACCACCCTCCTCCCCTCCATTCCTTTCTTTTTCTTTTTTTTTCTCTGTCCCCGCTCTCTGTGCTTTTCTCTGTTCTTCCTTCCAATTTTTTCTCCCTCTGTCTTGCTGTGCTTTTCCCTGTTCTTCCTTCCGTGCTCCCCTTTCCTGTTGCTCTTTTTCTTTTTCTTTTTTACAGGTTTCGCGTGCAAAACAAGCTGGAGAAGGATAGAGGCCAACGTGGGCCGGGCCAAGAAGGAAACGGGCTCGGCCCCTTCCACATTTTCTTTTTCTTTTTTTTTTTTTTTTGATTTAGTGACTAATTCCTAATTTTGCACATAATAAAATTGTAAAATTTAGGTGTCAACAACAGTGTTTTGCGACATTCTATCAAATTTTCTTCAGAAATGTCGCCTATAACATCTACCACATCTTCTTCAGACCGAAGCTTACCTAGGCTCTTACAAAGGGCAGTCACCCTCCTCTCCTCCTCATACTAATCTGCCATCATTTTTCTCCAGGAGCGAGATGGATGATGAAGTCACAAACTGGCTTGCTTGTTTGGATTTAGATGATACTAGGCACTAGTCGTGTATGGTTAAAGGGAGCTCTGGATCGTGTATGGTTGTAGGGACCTCTGTATCAGTGATTTGGTGAGGGATTGAGAGGCTTCGTCGGTGGAAAGGGAAGACCGTAGAAGTGGAGAAGATGTTGGGGGATTAGGGTTTTACCCACAAACGGAGGACAAACTTCCATACCATTGCGGGAGAAGGATCATTTCTGTGATCTAGGGTTTTCACATTCTCGAAAGTTGTAATTGGAGAAGGTGAGGGGATTAGCATTTACCTTTAGTGATGATGGAGCTGAGCCTACCCTAAAGGTGGAAGGGTACTGTTAAAATATGTCTCGAGTTTAAGCCCAATGCAAAATTACGAATATTCCGAATTGGATATGTTGTGGATGTTCGAAATCGAGCAAAGAATATCCGAAGATCAACTTCCCGAATTTGAATCTGCGTTGGAGAGTCTGGCTGTTAAAATAGGAAAGTCCAACTTTGACTAGGACTTGGATTTTTGTTTAAAATATACAAAGATATGTTTTGGATAGGAAACAAAATCCTATGAGAAGTTGGCAAAAGAATAAGAGTTTTACTTATATAGACTTAAGGCCATGGGTGATAGATGTGGATCACAAGTTGTTTTGAAGCGCCACGTGAGTGCTTGGTGTTCCGCCGTTGATCGTGAAGAATTGGTCTTGAAGCACCACCTCGTTGTTGAGTGCTTGGGAGGGATTTTTTCTTTGTCGTGAATTACATCCAAGAAGGTTTAGTGTTAAAGCCAATTAAATCTTGTGGTAAGATTTGCGTGTAATTCCTTCGTGAGATTGAGAGATTATTTCTTGAGGAATTTCGGGGCTAAACACTATGTGCGTTATTGGGTGTAATTGGGGCTTGGGAAACACCGAGAGAGTGTTTGAGTGACTCGAGTGTGTAATCTCCTTGTATCACTTGATCTATAGTGAAATTCGCTGCTGCTCTCCCCGTGGACGTAGGTCTTTACGGCTGAACCACGTAAATCTGGTGTCCGATTTATTTTCTTTTTCTGTCTATATTATTGTTCGATCGCTCGCCCTATCTCAACAAGTGGTATTAGAGCCAGGTTTGGTTAAGTTGAAGCGAATCGATGGCGACAGAAGAAGTAAAAGTGAGAATCGACAGATTTGATGGGAAGGATTTTAGCTTTTGGAAGATGCAGATTGAAGATTATCTTTATCGATGAAACTACACTTGCCCTTGTCTGGGAGAAACCAGAGGCGATGAAGCAAGCTGATTGGGATTTGCTGGATAGACGAGCTATGGGTGTTATTCGGCGACGTTGGCTCGTAACGTCACGTTTAACATCCCGAAGAAAAGACCACTTTGCTGATTTGATGCAAGCCTTGTCGGATATGTATGAGAAGCCCTCTGCGATCAACAAGGTCTGTTTGATGCGACGTCTGTTTAACTTGAAGATGAAAGAAGATGCGTCAGTTGCAGATCATATCAATGAATTCAATGTGATTTTTAGTCAATTGAGTTCAGTTGAGATTGATTTTGAAGATGAGGTATGTGCTTTGATTCTATTATCATCATTGCCTGATAATTGGAATACTACCGTTACTGCTGTTAGTAATTCCTTTGGGTCAACAAGTTTGACGTTTGATGGGGTTCGAGATTTGATTCTGAGCGAGGACATTCGTAGAAGAGAATCTGGTGAATCTGTATCTACTACTCTAGTAGGTGAAAATAGAGGAAGATCTGTAACACGCGTGGGTAATGGTAGTACTAATATGAACAGACGTAGCCAATCTAGGACTACTAATGTTGTCTGTTGGAGCTGTGGTAAGAGGGGACATTTTAGAAGAGATTGCCTTAAGCTGAAGAATGAAAAGGGTAAGGGAATTATGGTTGATTCTGCAGATAATGTTGCAGCTGTAGCAGATAATGCCGATTATGTCTTGTTTGTCACTAATGATTCATCGCTTGATGGATGGGTTACGGATTCTGGTTGTTCTTTTCATGTCACACCAAATAGAAACTGGTTTATCACTTATCAGTGCACGGGTAGTGATAAAGTCCAGTTAGGGAACAACGCTGAGTGCGATGTTGTGGGTGTTGGTGATGTTAAAATCAGAATGCATGATGGCATTGTGAGGACATTGACTGGAGTGAGGCATGTTCTAGAGTTGAAGAAGAACTTAATTTCCTTGGGTGCCCTAGATTCAGCTAGTTGCAGGTATTCTTCAGAAGGTGGAGTTCTAAAGGTTGTTCGAGATGCCCTAGTGATAATGAAAGGAATCAAGCACAGAGGCCTGTATAAACTTCAAGGTGAGACAATGACAAGTTTCACCCTGGAGACGTCGGATGCATCTATTCAAGAGTCTATTGACTGCTCGAGGAAGACTTGGGTGTTTGTGCCAAGGCACAAGGTTGATGCTGGTGTCAGTATCTCGCAGTCAAGAGCTTTGATCGAGACGAAGACTAATAAGTCGATCAAGCATGTGCGGACTGACAATAGCATGGAGTTCTGCTCGGAGCTGACAAATAAATTCTGCATGAAAGAGAGCATAGTGAAACACCGCACTAGTGCTAGTAAATCACAACAATTTGCAGAATTGATCAGCAGAACATTACTAGAGATGGCCCGTAAAATAATCTCTAGTGCTGGTATTGCTAGGAGAATCCTAGCTGATATGCTAAGTACGATAAGCTGCCTGGTGAATAGATCCCCATCAACTGCTATTGAATGGCGGACTCCTAAAGAAGTGTGGTTAGGTAACATTGCTGGTTATTCTATCATTAGAATGTTACGTTGCTCGTACTATTTTCGAGTGAGTGATGGTAAGCTCGATGGGAGGGCAAGGTGCATATTCCATGGCTATGCACAAGGTGAGCAGGGCAATCAGTTGTGGTGCCCAGATATAAATTCACCTGTTAACAGCAGAGAAGTTACCCTTGATGAGTCTTCGGTACTTCTAGCTATGAGTGTTTGTGGTAGTGTTAATATGAATCTAAACGGTGTTCAGCTTGAGGTGGAGTTGCAACCAGAAACTCCTGAGGTAGCGAGTACGAGTACTAGCAAGATAATCGACACAGATGGTGCTCATAGCGAGGTGGAGCCTATAGAGCCAATGGTTGCTGTAACTGCTGAAATTAACAAGGTATGTATTCGATCTTCTGATAGATATGGATGCAACAATGGTTTTGCTTTATCTGCGGTTAAGGAGGTTATGTCGGAAAATCCTTGTGGAGCAGTTAAAGGTGCATGTGGAGTTGGTATTCTGATGAGGTCCTCGGTTATGGCGAAGTTCAAGCGAGGCTTGGACTTGCACAATATCTGTGGTGATTGAGCCCATCGGGGGCTAAGGGAAAGTAGCAGCAGAGTTTGAATTTTTACGAAGCGATTGCGACTTAGCTCAAACGTCGAGCCAAGGTGGGGATTGTTAAAATATGTCTCGAGTTTAAGCCCGATGCAAAATTACGAATATTCCGAATTGGATATGTTGTAGATGTTCGAAATCGAGTAAAGAAGATCCGAAGATCAACTTCCCGAATTTGAATCTGCGTTGGAGAGTCTGGCTATTAAAATAGGAAAGTCCAACTTTGACTAGGACTTGGATTTTTGTTTAAAATATACAAAGATATGTTTTGGATAGGAAACAAAATCCTATGAGAAGTTGGCAAAAGAATAAGAGTTTTACTTATATATAGACTTAAGGCCATGGGTGATAGATGTGGATCACAAGTTGTTTTGAAGCGCCACGTGAGTGCTTGGTGTTCCGCCATTGATCATGAAGAATTGGTCTTGAAGCACCGCCTCGTTGTTGAGTGCTTGGGAGGGATTTTTTCTTTGTCGTGAATTACATCCAAGAAGGTTTAGTGTTAAAGCCAATTAAATCTTGTGGTAAGATTTGCGTGTAATTCCTTCGTGAGATTGAGAGATTATTTCTTGAGGAATTTCTGGGCTAAACAGTGTGTGTTATTGGGTGTAATTGGGGCTTGGGAAACACCGAGAGAGTATTTGAGTGACTCGAGTGTGTAATCTCCTTGTATCGCTTGATCTATAGTGAAATTCGCTGCTGCTCTCCCCGTGGACGTAGGTCTTTACGACTGAACCACGTAAATCTGGTGTCCGATTTATTTTCTTTTTCTGTCTATATTATTGTCCGATCGCTCGCCCTATCTCAACAGGTACTACTTAGCTGGTGGAGAGAAATCTCCATCGCGGGAGCAGGAGCGAAGCGAATGAAACACATTTCGGTTGCTCTATGTAAGTGGTAGTTGAACCTTTCAAAAATTGTGCAAGAAAGAGCAAAAGCGATTTATTATAAAAATTGAGGTCCTCTAAAGTTAATTCTCTCTAAATTGAAGTATCATCACCACTCTTAAATCTAAATATATGGACCCTAAGCGAATTTGATTGCTTAGATCGGGCGTACATTTCCCCTTTTTGTTCCTCTTTCATCTTTCCTTTTTGCCCTTATTTCCATATCCTCACCAGGCACGACACCAAACCCTCAACCATTGAACAAGGTAATGAGCCAGTCTCGACCATTAGCTACAACTAGGACTGAGCACGATTCTAGAATAAAATTGGGAATTAGAGAAGCGGACCAATGGAAATTGTTTGGTTTTAGGTTTTAGGAAGAGATGATTCGGTTCCCAATTAGGAATCGGACAGGTGAGAACCTCACTGTTTTAAAGAAAAAAATGAAGGTCTCACATTTGTATTTCTGACGCTCCTAGTTCCACTGTTTTAAGTGTTTACAAGGTGAATTATTGGGTTTCTTTTCGTTTTTATTAAACTGATTTTGTCGACTGAAAAGATTGAGAGTTGTTAATCTTTATTCTTATTTATTTTGCCTTGAAGATGATTAAGGCTTTGAGTTGATCAAGTCTTTATTCAAAGTAAGTGAAAACTCTAGAGATACGTCATAGTGACTAAACATAGCCTATAATTGTTATGATAAATATAGTTGTTACATATTGAGCTGTGATCTTCAATTTTATCATGACTCGTCAAGCTTATCTCGTCAACAGTATGTCCCTAAAAGTTTGCCCAATGTCCCGCCATTCATCAAGTTAGAGAGGGATTGGAAATCATCAAAACCTGCGGAGCATGCCATTCAATTGGGAAGCGACTGCGACTTTTGTGCTTTAGTATATGTTATTACTAACTTGTTTTTTCCTTTTCACTTTGGGACACACGAGCCATTATGGCACCAAGTAGCGTCCCATTAATCCAATGTAAAAGTTATCTATAGAAAGAAGGTAGGAGAAATAACAATAAAAGCCCACATTGTTTTATCTTTTCAAAATTTCCCCATATTTTTGGATTATCAAAATGAGTCCTCACCTTTGAACTAAACCATCCTATGGCTAGACTCCCTGCAGAAACTATATTTTAGTTACCTTCTTGGCCTTTTCAGCATTATGTAATTACGAAATTCCCATTCAAGCCATTTTCTTGAAGGAAGAAGAAGATATTTTTGCTTTATATTAATATATGAAATTCAAAATGAATTAAAGTTGCAATTCAACCACATTCCCTCATTAGAAACCTCAGGGATAGAATCCGTTGAAGAATTACTTAGAATACAACCGCATTGCATCAAGTATAAAGATTTGAAGTTAAGTAGTTCAATGATTCATCTCACGTAGATCTCTCTCTCGCTTTGAAATTTATGAGCTGCAATTGTTACGCTTGATGATGCCACTGGCATTAAAAGGATGTAATCTCTCACATTACTAAACTTGTACTCACGCATTTTCTTTGATGTACAATCGTGGAAATTATTTATGTACTCACTTTGCGTGAAAGTATAAAAGTTACATTTCTCAACAATAAATATTCAGCATAATAGTGAACTTCCTATGATGAGTAGAAACGATGCGGACTATGAACAATCAACAACCGCCACCGCCATAACCTCCACCACAGCTGCTGCCTGTACTAGAATAGATAGTGGCCGTAGCAGTTGTGGCTGCTATGGTAGCGCCCGAACCAGCAATGACCGTCGGCCCATCATCCCTGCCACCCCTCTTCTTGGGAGCTCCACCTTGATAAGTGGGTGGCCGGGTGACTGTCACAGCGGGTGGATAGGCTTTTGTCTTATTAGGCTCCGTTTGGTTATCCAGATTTCTAAACGGGATAAGACTAGATAGGATAGGATAAGAAAACCATGGATTTCTTCATATCCCGTCAACTATTTGGTAAACTATGGATTTAAAGTCGAATATCCTCATATCTTATCCAATCTACTGTTTGGTGAACTACGGATTTAAAGTCGGATATCCTCATATTTGCAAGTTTAATATTCACAAGATCATCCAAAACAATATATATTTCAAATTAACATATTCTTATTGAATTTCATGATTACGCATCGTAATAATCTTTTACATTCCTTTGAAATAATCTTTTGGATACCCCCTTCAACATCAAACGTTTTAGAATAACCTAATTGAATGAAAATCGTATGAAAGTTATATCACTCATACGACCTAAGAAAATGTATGTTCTGCAACTCAAGTGACTGATGAAAACTTATGGCACTTAGGTGAATAATGCTCAAAAGTCATAATACTTAAATATATCTTTTCTCTATAAAACAATGTCGGTATTTCCAAAGCACAATTAGTAACTTTTAACAAGTGCCTTGAGGGCACTCTTTTAACATTTTCATAAGTAAAAAACCACTTTACAAAGACAATTACTTAAAAAGCCGACAGGAAGGGAAAGTATATAATTTTAAGAATCATAATAATGTCCATTTGTGATAAAAATATACACTAAAATGAGGTAGCAAGAGATAGATACAACTTGTCAATTTTCCCTGTTGTAGCAACTAATTTGCTCAACAGAGTAGCAGCACGTTCTCAAGAAATCCTTTCGCCCAAGCAAAAACCCAGAAAAGAGGGAAGAAGAAAAAGCAAAGAAAATTCAAAACCTAAGCAGATTGAGACTGTTGTTGCATATTTCCATGCCAAACCCACACAACATCCTTCAAGGAAGGCTTCAAGTCATGGTCGCAAAACTCCTGGTACTCCAGTGTGTCCCCTGCTGTCTTCTGTATAGACAAGCTGTTGTCTATGGTGAAACAATTGCTGTAGGAAATGCAGTAGCCTTGGAAATCTGGGTATCGAAGAACCGAACCAAGAACGAACAATTTGCGTTGAAGATATCAAATATTTTGCACAAAAACAGAAAGGCCTTTATAAATCTACAGATTCAAAACTACCAAGAAGACGATCTCCAATCAACCAGCAAAAAAAACAAATAGAACTACAATTCTGACCTACGTAAAATTCGTTAATGTGAGAAAGAGAGAGAGGATGATTATTTATCTTTGAAAATTCATCGCTTTCGTAAAATTTTGATGAGAATCGAAGAGCTATTGAGGAGAAGGCTTCAACGTCAATACTTTGGAAATAGAGAAATGTCTGTGGGTGAACGACGGAGAAAGAAAAAAGGCGTAGGGTTTTATGCTTCAGATAAAAGAAATCTTATCCAACCTTATCCCACCCTCTCTTGGATTTTTTTTATCCGGTTTATATCCCCCGTCTATATCCGGCCTTATCCTATCTTAGACAGCTACCAAACACTAGATAAGATAAAACATATCCTATCTGGTTTTTATCCGGTCGACCAAACGCAGCGGGTGGATTGGCTTTCGTCTTCTTACGGCCTCCACGGAAAAAGCAGCCCATGACTGGAATCTCAAGTAGCTTTCGCAGGTTATAATGAAAGAAGATACAATAGCACGAGTCTGTTCATAGCTCTCTCTCAATCCCCAATTTATAGCCGTCGCTTCGCCCAAAGTTGATGAAGTTATTATTAATGCGAACAACTTCTCATTAAGAAGAGTCGAAGGGTGCATGTTTGGGTTGTTTCCTCTGAAACGTCGGAAAATGTCTAAGCGACTTGACCAAGTCATAAATCGTGAAGATTCTCTGAATTGTTCTAAACCGTACACGGAAACTCTAAGCTGGCGTTTGCCTATAAATGCGAGATCTCTCTCACAAGAGACATCCTTCATTGTACATTTTGTTAAAGTTAGTGAAAAATTGTCCCAAGACCGTAAATAGCAGAAGAAAAAGAAAAAAGCCAGGAAAATAGCTATAAGATGATGAAGTTCCCGAGAGTTGGTGTAATTTTGCTACTTCTGGTGGGAACATTAGTGCAACCGGATGAGGCACGCAGGGTTCTAATCAAGGGCAAGGAGGAAGTGCGGGCTAAAGGTAAGCCAAGCGTTATCGTTCTTCAAAACTTGCAAAGGGGTAGAGTGCCTCCTTCCGGAGGTTCTAGCTACACTCCAGCCCCCCCTAGAAGTATTGCCAACAGCACCGACACCAGGGCCTTCACTGATCAAGCCATGGCCCCTTCGCTTGAGGTTAATCCGGTGGCTTTTTTAAGTAATGGAACAATTGCTGATTGCAAATAGTCGGAGATCAACATAGGATACTTATCAATAAGAATGTATGTGTTGTGGATATTAAATGCCTAGATCCCAATGCATAGATGCAAATGTAGAGGCTCGGTGGAACCATTAATAAAGTCAATTTGACATGAATAAATATTTTAATTTTTTTTTGTAAGGAATAAATATTTTAAAATTTCCAATGCTTAATTTCCATCTATTGTGTAGAGCATGTAATTTGGAGAAATCTTGTCTTGTTCAATTTAATCCTCTATTTCTTAGCAATTTTCTTATTTAGTGATGTTCGATTTGATCCTCTATTTCTTAGAAATTTCCAATGCTCTTGTATATGTTTTTACTAACTTGTTTTTTCCTTTTCACTTTGGGGACACACGAGGCCATTATGGCACCAAGTAGCGTCCCATTAATCCAATTTAAAAGTTATCTACAGAAAGAAGGAAGGAGAAATAACAACAAAACCTCGCATTGTTTTATCTTTTCAATTTTCCCCATATTTTTGGATTATCAAAATGAGTCCTCACCTTTGAACTAAAGCATCCTATGGCTAGACTCCTTGCAGAAACTATATTTCAGTTACCTTCTTGGCCTTTTCAGCATTATGTAATTACGAAATTCCCATTCAAGCCATTTTCTTGAAAAGAAGAAGAAGATATTTTTGCTTTATAATGAAATTCAAAATGAATTAAAGTTGCAATTCAACCACGTTCCCTCATTAGAAACCTCGGGGATAGAATCTGTTGAAGAATTACTTAGAATACAATCGCATTGCATCAAGTATAAAGATTTGAAGTTAAGTAATTCGGTGATTCATCTCACGTAGATCTCTTTCTCGCTTTGAAGTTTATGAGCTGCAATTTTTACGCTTGATGATGCCACTAGAATTAAAAGGATGTAACCTCTCATATTATTAAACTTGTACTCACGTATTTTCTTTCATGCACAATCGTGGAAATTATTTATATACTCGCTCTGTGTGAAAGTATAAAACTTACATTTCTCAACCACAAATATTCAGCATAATAGGAACTTCCTGTGACGAGTAAAAACAATGCGGACTATGAACAATCAACAACCGCCGCCACCGCCACCGCCACCGCAACCGCCGCCGCCGCCGCCGCCACCGCCGCCGCCACCGTCTGTACTAGAATGTATAATGGCCTCAGCAGTTGTGGCTACTATGTTAACGCCCGCCTCAGCAATGGCCGTCGTCACATCATCCCTGCCACCCCTCTTCTTGGGTGGCCGGGCGGCTGTCGCAGAGGGTGGATTGGCTTTCGTCTTCTTACGGCTTCTACGGGAAAAGCAGCCCATGACCGGAATCTCAAGTAGCTTTCGCAGGTTATAATGAAAGACGATACAATAGCACGAGTCTGTTCATAGCTCTCTCTCAATCCCCAATTTATAGCCGTCGCTTCGCCCAAAGTTGACGAAGTTATTATTAATGCGAACAACTTCTCATTAAGAAGAGTCGTAGGGTGAATGTTTGGGTTGTTTCCTCTGAAACTTCGTCGGAAAATGTCTGAGCGACTTGACCAAGTCATAAATCGTGAAGATTCTCTGAATTGATGAGTCCTTGCGAAGGAATACTTGCATCGATCTAAACCGTCACATCAAGATCGTCCATCGGCTAAAAGTCCAATTCATATTTTCCTTGCGTCGCCGGAAAAGGCTGCTTTTCTGTCCTTTGTGAAGTACATCCATGGAAAAATTCAGCGTCCCGCGCACATAAGTACGGTACGCGCATAAGTTGATATCTTTTTATTATTTTGGCTCGGTCAACGGATTAATAGGACTTTTCGTGTCCTATTTTCCAAACTTTACTTATATAATGTCTGGACCACCCCTTTCTAGAAAATTATAAACAGTTCGGGGGTCCATGCTATCAACGTCAATTACATTAAATTTGACGAACCCGTAAGTTTAGAATATTTCTAATTGTAAAACAAAGTTTTCTTGTGGCATCAATTATACTACAATTTGATTATATTTCATTTGTTGATATATACCCCCATGTATCCGAACAAAATATATATACCTACTCAAACAATCAAACATAGAAAAAATTACGTGGATAACGTAAATGCCCGCGATCCAACAAGTATAGCTCCACTTTATTTTTTTTCAATTTCTACCATGCTTAGTGCCCGGGAGTTGGTTATGTAGTAAAGAAATTTCTATCATCCCGATCGAGGGAACTTAAGAGTACCAGGAATGAGGCAGCCGAATCAACTGCCCATGTACCGTCCTGGCTTGTAAGATTTAATATAATCATATAAGCATAGTGAACGATTGCATCACCACCAGATGCAACTGTCCATGTACTCTCAATGCGTATCAATATTTAGTAAATAGCTCAAGGGAAAAATCTCTTGACAAACATAAGAGACTAAAGTGAAAGTGTCCATGGTCCCAATGGCCATCTTCATGATTCGACTTGGCAAAATAGACCAAAAAGAATGTGGGCATTATTGTTGTGGTCCTCACACGCAACACAATGGAGATTCAAGTGGAGACATGTCAATGCAGCAAAATACATGAATTAAGAAAAGCAAATGACTTCACACGTGAGGGGAGATTGTTGAGATACGTGCTATGAAGCATTGACACTTTTCAAGAGTTTTCGTGTCGTGTCGGACACTTCAACACGTATCGGAAAATCCAACATCTGGTCAACTTTCCTGACACTCTCTGACACTCGAGTCGGAATTTTGACATACGAGTTTTTGATATTAAGGTCAATTTTAAAAATTCAAAAAAAAATGAGAGGTCAATATGTGTGTGTGTGTGTGTGAAAATAAAAAATAAAACATAATAATAAAAATAATAAATGGAGAAAGAATAAAAACTTAGTATTTTTTCTTACTCCTACTTTCCGTAATATACAATTTATCTCTTAAGTTTTTTTTTTCTCCTCTTCCAACATATCTAACATGCTAGTCCAGAATATGGATCACTTGTTTTTTTTTCCAAGTTTTATGAATTATTGAAATAGAGTTAAATTTGTCAAATTGAAACAATGAATGATATTAATAAATGGCAAATTAATTAGTGTAAATTCATTATATGTTTTTTTAATTATTTATTTATGAATTCGATTCAAATTAATTTGATTGAAATAATCATAATTGATAATTTATTATGTATATGTAAAAATATATATTTAATATACAACATGTTCCAACATGTTAAAATTCTCTATTTTTTGAAAAATGACGTGTCAGCGCGTCGTGTCGTGTCGTGTGTCAATGTTAGTATTACTTAGGATACATGCAAATCGTATTAAAAAAGTGCTAGAGAATTGATATGGAGTAAAATAATTAATAATCTTAATTAATTTATGACCCATTGACCTAAACTTTTGAATAAAAATAACAGATTCAGATTTGGGCTTTCTTGGTGACTTTCTAGAGTGAAAGTATTGGTTTCCCTTGCGTGCTCCTAACAAATTTTAGGAGCAGAACTTGAAATAACTTATCATTTCAATCTTTGAGGCGAATATTTGTTTCAATTACCATTGCTTTGATACTACCTTGTTGCGAGCATATTAAATTGTGCTTGGCAAAAACTAAATGAGCATAATAAGCACTAGCCTAATGTAATAGACAATCAAGACAATGCAAACTTTAATATTTTAGCTCGTAGATCGCAACTGGGGAAAAACCATAGAAAAGGCTAGCCAAAAACTTTCAATGTGGAGAGCGAGATTATAACAAGCCTTATCTAGTCCCCCAGCGGTGACACGACATATAATCATGATAACTATCTTAGATCACAGCAACGATGAGCTTATCACGCCTAGATGGATTACAATAGTATAGAGAAAAGTACAACCGGTTCTCATAGAGTGAGAATGTCGAAGATGCACTGATGGAAGAGGCTTCCCAACAATTGGCGCCGGTCGACACGTTGCACACATCGCCACGAACAACGAAATGGAATTTCATCATTTGAAATCACCACCAGATTCTTGATAAACATAGCAGCACGCTCAAAGTTTTGTCTCTTCCTTCCCCCCCCGGGGTCTCTCCCTCTCACTATTTTTCCCTCGGACTCGCTCGCTCTGCTCTCAAATTGGCTTCTGTCCAGCTTGCTCCATTCTCTCTCAACTCTTGATTACGATATCGTATACGTGAAATCAGTTTCTTTGATCATGAGGTCCGTAAAAAGGAGTTACAACCCATTATATCTCCAGAATCAGTTTTTCGGAGGACGATAGAACTATCCCAAATTGAATGTATAGAGAGATTTTGTTTTATTAAAGATTAGCTCTCAACACCATCAGCACGAATGGTAGATTATAAAACCTCGAAAGAAGGTATCAGTGACGAAATCAGTGACGAAATAGCGAAAGTCATGCTTAATATATTGGAGGATCAATCATATTTTTCTTAATCAGAATTAGTGGAAATGACATAAGACTTAAAGGCCACCACTAAATTACATGATATTTAAATCATATAGACTGCAAATAATGGAACCACATGAATCACGGTTCAGATAAGTTTGATCTAATGTAGCGGAAGCATCTTACATAATAGTTTTCTCACTTTTGAGGATAAGGGAAGGGGAAAATGAGATTTAAATAGTAACTACACTTGCCAGGATATTATTTTTATGTCCAACTCTCATCGTTACATAAACATCTGTCCTAAATAAAAATATAAATTACATGCGCCGGTTACGGCAACAAACAGAAAAAGTTCAGCCAGCACAACCGCCGCCGCACCCTCCCCCACAACCTCCTGCACCACAACCGCCGCAACCGCCGCCATCAGCAGAGTAAATAAACGTGGCCGCAGCAGCAGCAGCGCCTGCACCAGCAAGAACGGCCATGCCGCCGTCTCTGTGGACGCCGGTCCTTTTGGGAGATAACCAGCTATAAATACGTCGGTGAGCGGGGGTCGGAGTGTGTTGCTTCGTTCTCCTCGCCTTCTCCTCAAGACCTCTGCAGCAAAAGCAGCCCATGACTTCAATTAGATTTCACGTCGTTCCGGTCGCCAAGAAACAGAACACCTGGTGGCACGAGTATCTTCACGCCTCTGTCCTAATTCTATCCGTGTTTTATAGCCGTCGTGTCGCTGAGGGCTGACGAACTAAATGGCGTCGTCCAAGCAAATTAAGATAAGACCGGGGGAGCATGCGTTGGCTTCTTGTGGAGCGCAGATGACATCAAATAAAAAAAGAAGATAAAAGAAAGAGTCAAAGTCAAGAAGAACCAATGAAAGGGGCTGCACGCGGCGTGCCCAATAGAGGAGAGAGGAAATCGGGCCCCCTACCCGAATGAGGGGAGAAGAAAAATAAAAGGGAACTTGAAATGAACAATTGTTGAGATGATCTGATATAGCTCGCCGCATTTACCTTTTTGGCATTTTCAGCATCAAGTATCTAGGAAATTCCCATCAAAGCAATATTTTCTTGAAAAGAAGAAGAAGAAGAAGATATTTTGGCTTTTCATTAATATATGAAATTAAAAATGAATTGAAGTTGCAATTCAATCACGTTCCCTCATTAGAATCCTTTGGGATAGAATTCATTGAAGAATTACTTGGAATACAATCGCATTGCATCAAGTATAAAGATTTGAAGTTAAGTAATTCAGTAATTACTCACACCCAAATCCTTCTCTTAATTTCGAAATTTACTTGCTGCAATTGTTGCACTTTATGATGCCACCAGCACTAAAAGGATGTAACCTCTTGAATTATTGAACTTGGACCCACGATATTTTTTTCTCTTTTAATGTAGAATCGCGAGAATTAATTATATATTCATCTTGCATGAAAGTATAAAAGTTACATTTAATGACGAATATTCAATATAACGACAAACTTCTTGTGACAAGTAAAAATGACATGGGCTATAAATTTAGCAACCACCGCCACCGCCACAACCTCCGCCTCCACCTCCGCCTCCGCCGCCGCCACATCCTCCTCCACCTCCACCACAAGCGCCGCCACCGCCGCCGCTGCCGGTACTAGAATAAATAGCGCCCGCACCAGCAATAACCGTCATCCCATTATCCCTGCCACCACTCTTCTTGGGAGCTCTGCCTTTATAAGTGGGTGGCCGGGCGGCTGTCGCGGTGGGTGCATTGGCTTTCGTCTTCTTACGACCTCCACAGCAAAAGCAGCCCATGATTGGAATCTCAAGTAGCTTTCGCAGGTTATAATGAAAGAGGATACGATAGCACGAGTCTGTTCATAGCTCTTTCTCAATCCCCAATTTATAGCCGTCGCTTCGCCCAAAGTTGACGAAGTTATTATTCGCTCGAACATCTTCTCGTTAGGAAGAGTCGGAGGGAGAATATGTTTGGGTCGTTTCCTCTGAAACTTCGTCGGAAAATGTCTACGCTACGCGATTTTTTTTTTTTTTTTTGAGCAAGTAAACTAAGGTGCATTAATAGGAAGAGTTATTAGTACAAACCATACTAGCATCAACATATAATAAATCCAAAAGAGCAGATGGAGGATTATTAACCCAATTTCGAAGAGGGTACCCGATACGTTGTGCTTTAGCTAGCCAGTCAGCTACTTTGTTTGTTTATCGATTACAGTGGGCTAAAGTGATACCTGAAGATTCTTCCATCTTGCGCTTGGCCCGGTCCACCAAAGGCTGAATCTCCCAATTAAGGGTATCTGAAGATAGAATCGCAGCCACTAGTGTAGTACAATCAGAATGTATGATTATCTCTCGTTCGATCTTTTGGGGCAATCTTTGAGGAGACAAAGTCTAGGGTTTCTACCAACGCTTGTGCCTCGCTAGTTCAGCTGATTTCGCCTCGATAGATTTAGTAAACCCATTAATGATCCTTCCAAAGTGTCCCCGCAAACACAAGCCACAGCTGCAGAATAGGGCGTTGCTACTTTGAGTTTGAAGCGCTGCCATCTTCGTCAATGCCCGGATCGTGCGCGTAATTTCCTCTCTCCTTGCTGCAGATCGATCTATGCAGATCCAACCGTCTCCTGTTGGTGGTGTCGAGGTACAGCAATTTCCAGTATTTTCATATCGCTCACTCGACCCACAGTACTTCGGTTACCATCGTCAACAACTTGTTTTCCCGATCTAATGTTCGTCTATGATTTGCAGCCCCTTTGCGTTGGACGGAGATGGCATGACTACAGCTTTTCTGCTGGAGATGGGTTCTGCATTTTGTTGGGCGTTACTGTGGTTAGAGATTGCTGCCTCATCATAGATGGGAATTTCCTGTCCCGTAGCGGAGGATCCATTGTCTTCTTCTTCTCTCGAGATCTGGGTTTATGTGAAGGCTGTTGCTGGTTCCTCTCTTTTTGTTCTCAATAATTTCTTTCCCCTTTGATTTTCATTCTCGGCGTCCCCAACTCGGACCTCCGTGCCCCGGCTTTGAACCCTACCAACGCGAACTTGTGGGTGCAGAGGAACGTGAAGAACTACTCGCTCGGCGTCAGGATCCGCTATATCGCCGTCGGCAACAAGGTGAGCCCCGACAACGGAGGCACCGCGCAGTATGACGGGTTCGTCCTCCCTGCGATGAGGAACATACAGGCCATACTCAGATCGTCTGGCTTTCAGAACCAGATTAAGATCTCGACCGCCATCGACATGAGCCTGATCGGGAACTCGTACCCTCCATCCCAAGATGCATTTTGAGGAGAGTAGTCCTGATTTGGGGGTGCTGCTAGTTGGATTGCAATTCAGATCCATCGATCCTCTATTAGCAATGGCCATTGCAGCTGCTGGTGAAGGAAGATCTAAGCTTTCTCTGACAAGAATGGTTCGGCTTGTGCTGCTTGTTGCGTGCAGGGGACTCCATTCACAGGTTCGTGCTTTTCTTGTGATATGATTTGATTCAGGTCGAACTTGTGCCTCACTGTTGCTTGAGATTTGGGGGTCATTGTTCGCACTTGATGCGTGACTGGCCGTTGCTTCTGCACTTTTATGAGCTGCTGTACAAGTTATAGCAGATGTCGGGGAATTAGTTGTTGAGGGGCTTTTAGGCCTATTTGGGTCCGGGATGAAGCTAAATATTGTCCAAAAGATTTGGCGGTGGGTTGACCTGGCTAGAGTCTGTTGCTGTGTAGTCCTTAGATGCATATCCAAAAGATGCATCTATGTTTATTTTGAGTGCACCAGGGCCCGGGGGTTGCCATTTGTTTGATAAGTTGTCATCTTGTTTCTGCCTTCTTGATATAGGATTCCATGTGGCGTAGGTTTCCTGTAATGTTTTGGCTCTAAACAGGGTGTGAAAAGGATTTAGGGGGCTCCTCCTGAATATAAAATGATTTCTGTCTTTCCATATACACCATAGTACGACGCAATCGATCAAAGCCATTTGATTTTCTTGAACATTGGTGAGCTTTATATAACCATATATCAAAACGGGTTAGACCCACTCGGTTCACTTCGACTTGCAGGGATGGGTCATTCCATAGTTGTGTTGTCCACGGGCATAGGAGGAGAGTGTGTTCTATAGTCTCCGGTTCCAAGTTACATATTGGACACACAGGTGCGGGTACAACTTTCCTTCTGTAAAGGTTGTCCATTGTAGATAATGCATTTTGACACGCACTCCATAGGAAGAATTTTATTTTCGGTTGTATAGCTGCATTCCAGATTTGTTTCCATAGATCTGGGTTGAACTGGTGGGAGGTTGTTGGCATATGGTCCCTTTCCCGCACTGTATGTTTTCTACACATCAAATATCCACTCTTGACCGTGTAGTTTCCAGATTTGTTATGTATCCAGACCAGTTTATCCTCTGTAGTAGGGAGGCCGATAGGGATGGCCAGAATTTCCATTACGGTCTGATGATCAAACATTGACCACAATAGGTCTTCATTCCACTTAGCGGCTGCAAAATCTATCAACTCACCCACTTTGCTTGGTTCATTTCCTCTTGTTGGTCCGCCAATTGGTCCCCTGCTTAGCCATTTATCTTCTCTAATGGATATTCTTTGTCCATTCCCCACTACCCACCTAACATGGGGGGCGATCGCTTCTCTTCCTGCTAGTAAACTTTGCCAGCCCCATGATGGGCGCGAGCTCTTCCTTGCTTGCCAAAAGTCACAATTTGGAAAGTATAGCCCTTTCATGATTTGACTCCATAGAGTATTTGGGCATTGGGAAAGACGCCAGGCCTGTTTGCCTAGCATGGCGATATTAAAAGTAAGTAGATCTTTAAAACCAAGCCCACCCTCATTTTTTCGAAGCTTAAGAGTCTCCCATTTTCTCCAATGTAGTCCAGTCGCTCTGTTATTATTTTTCCACCAAAAGTTAGCTATTTTCTTTTCAATAGCTTTGAGAATAGATATAGGGATTTTGAAAATTGACATCGCATACTGGGGTATTGCATGTACTACTGCTTTGAGAAGAATTTCCTTACCAGCTTTGGATAGTAAATTTTCTTTCCAACTCTCCAATTTCATATTAACTCGAGCTAGAATCCAGGCGAACACTTCTTTCTTGGAGGCACCCCAGTCTGAAGGGATTCCCAAATATTTCCCTGTTTTTGTAATTTCTGGAACTCGTAACACTGACGCCATGTTTCTTCGTAGTTGTTCTGGACACCCTTTGCTGAAAAATATCCCTGATTTATTTAGATTGATAGCTTGACCTGATGCGTAACAGTATTGATGGAGGAGATTCGCCAGATTTTGACATTCCAAGATTGTTCCATGTAGAAAAAATATAGAGTCATCTGCAAATAGTAAGTGGGAGAGGGTGGGACAATTTCCATTTAGTCGAATCCCGCGAAGTGTGCCTGCTTGAAGAGCTTGCTTCATCAGAAGAGAAAGAACATTAGCTACGATGATGAAAAGATAAGGGGATAAAGGGTCTCCCTGGCGAATACCCCTAGTCGGCTTGAAGTAGGGCAAGGATATACCATTAAATTTGATGCTATAAGAAACTGTTGTGACACACTGCATGGTCCAGTTAATCCATTCTTCACAGAAGCCCATCTTTCTTAGGCACTCTTGAAGGAAGTCCCACTCTACCCGATCATAAGCCTTTTGCATATCGAGCTTAAGGACAGCTTGGAATTTGCGGTGCCGATCACGAGTTCTTAATCGGTGTAACACTTCCTGTACAATCATAATATTATCCTGAATTTGCCGACTTCCCACAAAGGCGCTCTGTTCTGCTTCGATTAGATCTGGTAAAAGGGGTTTCAGTCTATTTGTGAGGATTTTTTATATGATTTTGTAGGCAAAATTGCACAGGCTGATAGGTCGATATTGTCCTATCTTTTCGGGGTTTTGGGTTTTTGGGAGGAGAGTAATTTGTGTTTTATTTAGGGCTGGATTTAGAATTCCCGTTTGAAAGAAATGCTGGACCTCACAACATATATCGCTGCCAATGTCGTTCCAATGGTGTTGAAAAAATAATCCATGTAATCCATCCGGCCCGGGGGCTTTAGTAGGTCCCAATTGGTGAGTAGCTGCTATAATTTCTTCCATGGTGACAGGTGCCATTAGTTTTTGATTCATAGATGCATTCACCAAGGTTGGGATATTGTCCAGAATGGGCTGAAAATTCCTGGGACCTTCTGAAGTATAAATATTTTTGAAGAAATTCATCGTCATGTTCTTAAGATCTTCTTCATTCCTGACCCACTCTCCCTGGTCATTTAAAAGCATGGATATTCCGTTTCGACTCCTCCGTTGAATAGTAGTTGCATGGAAGAACTTTGTATTTCTATCTCCCCATTTTAACCATTTGATTCTTGATCGCAAACCCCAGAACATCTCCTCTTGTCGCCATAGTGATTCTATCTCTTGGTTGATGTGCTGAATTCTGAGATGATCATACTGTATGACTTGGCTGTTCATCAAGGTTTGAAGCTCACATTTCAGCCCCTCTATCCGTTGTTTTGCATTGGAAAACCGTTTTTTACTCCAAGTCAAAAGTCGTGAAGATTCTCTGAATTGATGAGTCCTTGCGAAGGAAACTTAAATATTCGCATCGATCTAAACCGTCACATCAAGATCGTCTATCGGCTAAAAGTCTAGACACCCCTTTCTGTCCTTTGTGACGTAAATCCATGGAAAATTTCAGCGTCCGGCGCACGTAACTTCGGACATAAGTTGATATTTTTTACTTATTTTTGGCTCCGGAAACGGATTAATAAGGACGTTTCGTGTCCTATTTTCCAATTTTTGCTTATATAATGTCTAGACCAACCCATTCTAGAAAATTATAAACAGTTCGATTGTTGGTGCTATCAACTTCAGTTACATGAAATTTGGTGAACCGGTAAGTTTAGAATATTTCTAATTGTAAAACGAAGTTTTCTTGTGACATCAATTATACTACAATATTGATTATATTTCATTATTGGTATATACCCCATGTATCCGAACAAAATATATATACCTCAATCAAACAATCAAACATAAAAAATATATATGTAGATAAAGAAATTGTCTACAGTCCAACAATCAAACTTAACTCCACTTTATTTTATTTTTTTCACTTAAAGTACCAAAAACGAAGGAGCCGATTCAACTGCCCATGTATTGTCCTAGCTTGTAAGATTAAACATAATCATAAGCATAGGGAACGATTACACCACCACCAAATGCAACTGCCCATATGCTCTCAACGTGTATCAATATTATAGCGAATATCGAAAGGAATAAATCTCTTAACGAACGTAAGAGACTAAAGTGAATGCGGGCATGGTCCCAATGGCAGCCTTCATAATTTGGTTTGGTTAAAGAGACCAAGAATGAATGTGGCTATTTTTGTTGTGGTCCTCACACGCAACAAAGTGGAGACTCAAGTGGAGACGTGTTGAAGCATAAAGATACATAAATTAAAGAGTGCAGATGACTTCACACATGAGGGGAAATTATTAGGATACATGTGCGAGTCATGTTAAAAAGTGTCAGAACATTGACGTGTTGTAGAACAATTAATAATCCTAATCGATTTATAACTCATTGGCAAAAATCCTAGTTGACTTATAACCCATTAGTTTAAGTTTTTAAGTAAAGATAAACCCAATTGGATATGTTAACAAGCATGGATCAGGGCTTTCTTGATGATTTTCTAGAGAAAAAGTATTGGCTTTTACTGTGCGCTTCTAACAAACCTTAGGAATAACTTATTATTTCAATCTTTGAGGCAAGTATCTGTTCCAATTACCAGCGCTTTGACACTACTTTGTCGAGGAATGACTTTGTTGTAAGCACGTTGAACTGTGCATGGCGAAAACTAAATGAGCACAATAACCACTAGTCGAATGTAATAGACGAGCAGACAATGCAAACTTTAATATTTCAACTCGCAGATTGCAACTGGGGAAAAACCACGAAACAAGCTAGCCAAAAACTTCTAATGCACAGAGCGAGATTACAACAAGCCTTATCTAGTCCCACTAGGGGTGACACAACATACCATCATGATAACTATCTTAGATCACAGCAACGATAAGTATATCATGACTAGACGGATTACAATAGTATAAAGAAAAGCACGACCAGTTCTCATAGAGTGAAAATGTCGAAAATGCACGGATGGAAGAGGCTTTCCAATTGGCGCTGGTCGACACGTTGTACACATCGCCACGAACAACATAATAGAATATCATCATTGAAATCACCACCAGATTCTTGATAAACATAGCTGCACGCTCAAGTTGTGTTTTTCTGCCCCCTTCTCTCCCTCTCACTATTTTACTCTCGCACGAGCTCAATTTTCTCTCAAATTGGTTTCTGTCTAGCTTCCTCTATACTCTCTCAACTCCTGATTACGATATTATAAACGTGAAATCAGTTTGTTTGATCATGAAGTCCGTCGAAGGAGTTGCGACCCATTATATCTCGAAAATCTGTTTCTTAGAGGACGATAGAACTATTCCAAATTGAAAGTATGGAGAGATTTTTTTATTTATTTTTTCATTGAAGACTAGCTCTCAACACCGTCAACACGAATAGCACATTATAAAACCTCGAAAAGAGGCATCAGTGATGAAACCAGTGATGATATAGCCAAATTTCATGGTTAATCTATTGGATGATCAATCATATTTTTCTTGATCGGAATTAGTTTAAATGACATAA
Source organism: Eucalyptus grandis (assembly GCF_016545825.1). Taxonomy (NCBI): domain Eukaryota; kingdom Viridiplantae; phylum Streptophyta; class Magnoliopsida; order Myrtales; family Myrtaceae; genus Eucalyptus; species Eucalyptus grandis. The sequence continues at coordinate 40,503,082 of NC_052622.1, read as the reverse complement.
AACTTAAGGCCACCACTAACTTACATGATATTTAAATCATATAGACTGCAAACAATGGAACCATACGAATGATGGTTCGGATAAGTTTGATCTAACGTGACAGAAGCATCATACAAAACAGTTTTCTCATTTTTGAGGATAAGAGAAGGGGAAAATGAGATTCAAATAGAACTATATTTGCTCTGATATTATTTTTATGTCCAACTCCAATTGTTGCATAAACATCTGTACCAAATAAAAATATAAATTGCATGCGCTGGTTACGGCAACAAACAGAAAAGTTCAGCCACTGCACCCTCCCCCGCAACCTCCTGCACCGCAACCGCAGCAACCGCCGCCATCAGCAGAGTAAATAAACGTGGCCGCAGCAGCAGTAGCGCCTGCACCAGCAAGAACGGCCATGCCGCCGACTCGGTGGACGCCGGTCCTTTTGGCAGATAACCAGCTATAAATGCGTCGGGATCGCACTGGGTTCCTCGTTCTCTTCGTCGTCTCCTCAAGACCTCTGCAGCAAAAGCAGCCCATGACTTCAATTCGATTTCACGTCGTTCCAATCACCAAGAAAGAGAACACCCGGTGGCACGAGTATCATCACGCCCGTGTCATAATTCTATCCGTGTCGTTTTATTTATAGCCGTCGTGTCGCTGAGAGCTAACGAACTAATGGCGTCGTCCAAGCAAATGTGAATTAAGATAAGACAGGGGTACATGGGGAGAATTACCAAAAAGTCCTAAACCTATTGCAATTGTGTCAATTCAGTCCTAAACTTTTTTTTTTTGGCCAATTTAGTCCAAACCTTTTATAATTGTGCCAATTCAGTCCTTCCGGCCAAAATTGGCCGGCCGGGAGCCGACGTGGACGCCGGCCGGAGACAGTGGCCGGCGAACAATTTTTTAATAATTTTTTAAAATTTTTTTCGAATTTTTAAATTTTTTTCGAATTTTTTTCGAATTTTTATTTTTATTTTTTACCTCCTTCTTCTTCCTCTGCGTCGGCCATTGGCGAGGCTCGCCCGCCGGCCACCGGCGAAGGCGAGCCTCGCCCGGCGACGGCGAGGCCGCCGTCGCCCCCAAGGCGAGGCTCGGCCTCGCCCGCCATGGCGAGGTCGAGCCTCGCCGGATCCGGCGACGGCGGCCTCGCTGTCGGGCGAGGCTCGCCGCGCCGGTGCGAGGCGGGCAAGCCTCGCCCGGCGACGGCGAGGCCGTCGTCGCCCGGCCAAGGCGAGGCTCGGCCTTGCCCAGCCATGGCGAGGTGAGCCTCGCCGGATCCGGCGACGGCGGCCTCGCCGGCCACTAGCGAGGCCGTAACCAAATCCGGCGAGGCTCGCCTCGCCATGGCCGGGCGAGGCTCGCCTTCGCCCGGTGGCGGCGGGGGCGAGCCTCGCCGTGGCCGGCGAGGTCAGCCTCGCCGGCCCTCGCCGGCCGGCGCCAGCCGCCGCAGAAAGAAGAAGGAGGTAAAAAAAAAAATCGAAAAAAATCGAAAAAATTAAAAAATTCGAAATTTTTTTTTTAAAAATTATTAAAAAATTGTTCGCGGCCGGCGTCCACGTCAGCTCCGGCCGGCCAATTTTGGCCGGAATGACTGAATTGGCACAATTATAAAAGGTTTAGGCTAAATTGGCCAAAAAAAAAGTTTATGGGCGAATTACAATTGCAATGGTTTAGACTTTTTGGTAATTCTCCCGGGTACATGCGTTGGCTTCTTGTGGGGCTCAGCTGACATCAAATAAAAAGAGAAAAGGGAAAAGAGAAAAGAAAGAGTAAAAGTCAAAAAGAACGAAAGAAAGGGACTGCATCTCGGTGTGTCCAGCAGAGGAGGGGAAATCGGGCCCCCCACCCGAAAGAGGGGAGAAGAAAAATCAAAGAGAACTTGAAATTAGCAAAAACTTAAAACAATCCCCATCCGCGTTTGGAATATAAAGAACTTGAAATGAACAATTGTTGAGATGATCTGATTTAGCTCGCCGCAGTTCCATAGACCATTGGAAAAAGGTGGCTAGATTTCAATAAACTCGTTAGTTTTATTTCCTAATAAACTTTGCTTTTCTAAAATTTTACTAAAAGTAAAAACCCAATTCTTCAATTTACTCCGATTCAATTCGATTGACTTGGGTTTTAGCTGGATTGTCTTATGATCCAATACGAGGATTCCAATCGAACCGTACATGCAAGACGTTTAGCTAATCGAACTGATCGGAGGGTTGGTGGACGATGGCATGGTGACTTGATCGCATGGGCTCCGGCGATCAATTTTCGCAACGCCCAGCTTGGTGGCGGCGGCAGGAGCAGGCTGGTGGTGGGGTCTCAATGGAGAGAGTTGTCAGAAAAAGTTAAATGTACAACCTTAAAGTTTTTGGTGCAGAACTAATAAGATATGTTGAGGTCCAAAGTAAATTGGACACATGTCAATATTTGATGAAAGAGGTAGCAGAAGGGTACATAAATAATGGGTATAAATATATTTGCGTTCATCTGATCCAACTTTCGAAAAAATTAAGGTGGACTTCAGTGTATCTGCATGCACATGCTCTGGTATAGCGTATAGGCCTGTTACAATCTGTATTATTATCTCCAAAAGAATCAGAAATGACATCAATTCTATATCATAAGTAAATACGACAAGAAGTACACAAATATATAGGTCTAGAGTAATATAACAAAGCAATATTATTTTATGAGCTACATAAACATACTAATGAAAACTTCTAACAACTGCCGCCGCCGCCACCATTGTCTCTGCTTCCCCCACTGCCGCTGCTGCAACCTCTGCCTCCACTGGCTACATTAGCAGATATGATGTTTGCCGTTGTTGCACGAGAGGATCCCGATGTCGGACACTTGGTTCCCTTCTTCTTCCCACCTCCAAAGCAAGAGCGCCCCATGATTTATCAAGTTATATCGAAACGTCTCGACTTGCAAGTTGTGGCCATCGCCCAAAAAACCACTCTTGCCTTGGTGTTTCGTTAAGAGTTTCTCCAAAGCTTTCTCTCTAATGGCATTTATATACACGGCGATGCCTGCTATAAAAGATGGAGTAATCAAATTTATCCGGAATAGTCAGACTGGCAAGTTCATGGAATGTCATAAATTCAGCGTAATATTCGCGTGTACGCTCGGTCTAGTATTCGCGGACCGCGAATGGAACAAGTTCGGTTCAGATGTCATATAATGGTTTGTCCAGTACTGCATTTTGACCGCCCAAAAGAACAATAGAAGTCGTCGGGTTCCGCTTGCGTATTCGTATGGAATTTTGAATATTCTTCTGTTCTAAAATTGCGAAGATTGGATTTCCTACTTGAGTTTACGACCACATCACATGGTGAACGGTGGTCGGTTCTTATGCCGTATCACGTACGCGTACGTGGCGAATTCTGGATGTCTATAATTAAACCAAAGTTGAACATGGAGCCAAACATCAGCAGATTAAGACAGATATATGTAAGTGGTCCTTGAACCTTTCAAAAGTTGTCCAATAAAGAGCAAAAGCGATTTATCATAAGAATTGAGGTCCTCTAAAGTTAATTCTCTTTAAATTGAAGTATCATTATCACTTTAAAATCTGCCTATATTAATACTAAGCGAATTTGATGGCTTAGATCGGGCGTATATTGTCCCTTTTTTCCCTCTTCATCTTTCCCTTTTTGCCCTTGTTTCCATATCCTCACCAGGCAGGCACGGCACAAACCCCTCAACCATGGAACAGGACAACGAGCCAATCTCGACCATTAACCATAATTAAGGATGAGCATGATTATAGGGAGAGGTGGTTCTACTTTCAATTCCATTTTTATAGGAACCACTAGTTCCCAATTTGGTTCTCATTTCCCTTACGAACCAAACTGGAACTGGGAATCGAGACAGAGAATTGGAATGGACCAAAAACCTAAAGTAAAATCCTTAATTTTTCTCCTGAATCAGAACCTAAAGTGATGTTCATATTTTTATATATTGTAATTTTGTTATATATCTAATATGTAAATATTTTATTAAAGAAGAATGCTTGGGCAACGGCACCATCCCTCTTAAGAAAGAGACAGTGCCTTTCCTGCCAATCAATTTCGTAAAGATACCGGTCAAATTACTTAGCCGGTTTCTTTGAAAATTAGGAAGGAAAATATCCCTCAATGGGATTATAGTGAGATTCCTTATATGATAAAAATAAAATGAGAAAAGTGACTAACGTGAATTAAACCAATAAAATGCCTATAACAATACAAGATTTATAATTCATAATTATTCACGCGATCGCCAATTGAGTAATCATGATCAAGAGCTCAAATCAAGTCACCATGATCTCTAGCTTCATGACTCGAAAAGATTTATAGGACATTGATTGCTATGAGCTTTGCGACTCGTACTCATGGTTGTTGCAAGCTCAAATTAAGCAGTCATGTCTACGAGCTTGAATCTTAAAATATTTTCCTTTTTCATGACAATACAAATATTCCATGACAACCATATCAAGATAATGAAGTGACGCAAGAGAAAAATCAAGTCCACTACTAATCGTTTGGTAAAAGAGATAAACTTTAAACAAAATTTGAAAATCCAATGTATCAATGTTATGTGCATATTGGGTATTTAGTATTCTTCATTATGAATTCTTAAATGTCATTTATTTTATTTCGGAAAATTATTCACCATCTAAAATTTGCAGTCAATTACCTCTTGGATTTTCTTTTCTTGAATAATGTCATTAGATTTGTTTCTTACACAAATACAAAACCATGATTTGCTCTTGTGATTGCCCATTACAGATAAGATAAAAAGGATGGCTCGGGCTGCACCGTTACTAATCAAAAGTAATGGTGCCGTCATGCAAGCACCCTCCTTTATTTAATCTCTTATTCTTTTTTTAGATATGGATTATCTTAATAACGAGTATATCATCCGTAAATAGAGTTTACCCATGGAAGCAAAATGAATATATATGGTGAGCCTTTCTAATAACTATTTTAGTTTAGTTAATAGTAATTTAAAATTTAAAACAATTATTAAGTAATTAACTATGAATATTGCTTTCTTTTGATTTAAGGTGATTAGAATTTGAAACAATTTAAGGAATGTGATTCTATCATTTAGGTTTTATTTATGTGTTTTCAACCTCCTATTATTTATTTTATTGCACATATTCATTTTTCTGGATCGTTGCTATTGACAAATGAGAAATCTTCATTTTTGTTGTTGTGTTCATTTTCTTTTCGCTTAACTAACACTAAAACAAAATAAAAATAAAAATAAAGAACCCGTCAGATCTTAGGATCGATCTTGAAACTTATAACATGGTAGGTTCCAAATTCCATATTTTAGAAAATAAGAAACCTATACTGATGGGTAGGTTCCGGGTGAAATCTATAAAGAATCCGGAACCGATCACCCCTAGCCACAACCGTGCCTCCGCTACCCTTTAATGCTGCTAGACCCCCTCACCGCCATCCAATGGACCCACCCTCAAGCAACTGATGCCGCCATCTCCCCCTTTGTTTCCCCCTCTTTGCAACTATTGATGTTAAGTCGAGCTAGTTTAATCGCCTGGTCCGACGTCATCGAGCCCAGGACTGGCGACGGCCTGATCCCGATCCCGTTGGCCTCAGGCGATGACGACGGAAGAGTCGCGATCCCTATTCCTCCTTTGTATTCGATGAGGATAAGGAGGTGAGATCGAGGGCTCACCACCCACTGGCCACTCCGGATTCAGTGTCGACTGAGGGAAGGTGGCGACACCGGGATAACAGTACAGTGCGAGTCCTTCCCTTTTTGAAATACACACGAATTAGAAAACATGATTCCGAGGTTGTAAAATATACTCAAAAAGCAGTCTGAAGAATTGATCGAGTCTGTAACCACTACTGATGAACTTCACGCTTGCATCAAGAGCTTGGGCGAACAACTGATCAAACAAGCATGAGAGTTTGAAGCTAATCTGGAAACAATAACTTCTGCAAATTTCAGGATATGACTTTGCCCCCCCATGTTATGGCAATCAAATGGGTGCCGTACGAAAGTTATGACATTTATAATATTCTTATCCCAACATTGACAGAGTTGGGTGGATGCATTAGTGGTAGAGTTGCAGTATAGGGAGGAAAGAAGCTTGAACGTGTTTTGGTATCTGGTATAAATTCCCTAAAAACAAGGGTGTTTTCATCTAGCCTTGTCCATCCTCTAAAGATGATTGTACATATTTTATTGTAAGTTGCAATCACAGTACTTAATTTCGATCTCAATAGTCAATTTTAAACCTTTGATGTACTCAACTAGGTAGGCAACTTTATAGGAAAACCTAGAATGTAGGGGTGAGCGGTTTCAAGGTGGATAGGTTCCAAACCTAAAACTCATAACTTATCTTATCAAGACACATTCTTAGTTTTTAAAACTTAGAACCTACAATATATATGACATCCGGAAATTCTTACATCAGTTAATATGTAGGAAATAAAGTGATAAATGTCACGAGTAGAAATTTCAACTTGGATTGGTAACACTACAGTACGTAGGAGATTCAAATGGTATTTTTTTAATTTTTTTTTTGTCCGTAGTTTTTGAAAATTTATTTCATTAGGGTTAAATTATTAACCATTGTTATTTAGAATGAGGATGAAACACGTATCTTCACATTGGTTATAAACAAAGATTAATACATTTTAAGTTTATTTATCAGATGAGTAAGTCCCACTTAGCATCCGGTAATTCTTATTGAACGTTTTAGTGGACTCAAAATATTTTGAGCAGACACCGTTTTCCTTGTATACGAACTGATTTACTAGATATCTCTTGGCAATGTAACAAAGTATCTACTTTGGAACCAGAGTGTTCAGCCAAATGCCATCCTTCAATTTGTACACCTCTCTCTCATTCTCCACTAGGTGTTTTTAACTCAAAGTCATCATTACTTTTATCCTTGACTAATAAATCTTATCCCTTTTTAACTCTCGTAAAGTTCTCTAGTGCATCTTCCTTCTATGATCTAATGAGCCATTTCAAGAAAACTTCAACTCATTCTTGAAAAGAAAAAGAAAGTCCCATGTCTCTTTCCCTTCTCTTTCACCTCGCACTCTTTTGAAGAGAAGATGAAGATCTCACATTTGTATTTCTAAAGCTTCTAGTTCCATTATTTCAAGTGTTTACAAGGTGAATTACTGGGTTTCCTTTTCGTTTTATTAAACTAGTTTTGTCAATTAAAAAAATTGAAAGTTGTTAATCTTTATTCTTGTTTATTTTGCCTTAAAAGTGATTAAGGCTTTGAGTTGATCAAGTTTTTATTCAAAGTAAGTGAAAACTCTGAAGATAACAATACATCATAGTGACTAGATATGGCCTATAATTGTTGTGATAAATACAGATGTTACACATCGGGCAATGATCCTCAATGTTATCATAACTTAGCAAGCTTATCTCGTCAACAGTATGTCCTTGAAAGTTTGCTTGATGTGCGGGTATTCACCAAGTTAAAGACAGATCAGACATCATTAGAAGCTATAAAGCACAACATTCAAGTGGAACCACCGCCTGCGGTGGCGCAGCTGGCTTCGGGCTCTCTCCCCCTCACGAAGGGGAGGAGTTTGAATCCTTGAGGCGTCGCATTCGCGCTACTCACCCGCGGCTGGGTCTGTGGTGGTGGCTCAGTCCGCCCCAAGTTTACGCCGCCAGCTGTTAACTGTATGGTGGTTCCCGAATCACAAAAAAAAAAAAAAAAAATTCAATTGGAAGCGATTGTAACTTTTGTCCATTTGTTAATGTTTTTACTTACTTGTTTTCTCCTTTTCACTTTGGGGACACACGAGGCCATAATGGTACCAACTAGCGTCCCGTTAATCCAATTTAAAAGTTATCTGTGAAAAGAAGGAGGGAGAAATAACAATAAAACCCCACATTGTCTTATCTTCTCAAATTTTCCCCATATTTTTGGATTATCAAAATGAATCCTCACCTTTAAACTAATCTATCCTCCGGCTATAGACTCCTTGCAGAAGCTATATTTTAGTTACCTTTTTGGCCTTTTCAGCATTAAGTATCTAAATTCCCATCAAAGCCGTATTTTCTTGAAAAAAATAAGAAGATATTTTGGCTTTTCATTAATTTATGAGATTTTCATTAATTTATGAGATTCAAGATATTTTGGCTTTTCATTAATTTATGAGATTCAAAAGAGTTAAAGTTGCAATGCTATCACGTTCCCTCATTAGAATCATCAAGGATAGAATCCGTAGAAGAATTACTTAAAATGCAATCACATCGTGTCTAGTATAAAGATTTGAAGTTAAGTAATTCAATAATTAATCTCAACCAAATCTCTTTTGTTTTTAAATTTACTCACTGCAATTGTTGCACTTGATGATGCCACTGGCATCAAATGGATGTAACCTCTTATATCATTAAATTTGCACTCACATTTTTTTTTTCACGTACAATCGCAAAAATTATTTATATATTCATCTTACGTGAAAGTATAAAACTTACATTTCTCAACAACAAATATTCAGCATAACAGCGAACTCCCTATGACAAGTGAAAACGACACAGGCTATGAATAGTCAGCAACCGCAGCCGCCACCACATCCTCCGCCGCCTCCACCATATCCTCCTCCGCCTCCACCACAAGTGCCGCCACCACCACTTGTAATAGAATAAATAGTGGCTGCAGCAGCTGTGGCCGCTACGGCGGCGCCCGCACCAGCAATAACCGTCATCCCATCATCCCTGCCACCCCTCTTCTTGGGAGCTCCACCTTGATAAGTGGGTGGCCGGGTGGCTTTCGCGGTGGGTGGATTGGCTTTCGTCTTCTTACGACCTCCACAGCAAAAGCAGCCCATGACTGGAATATAAAGTAGCTTTCGCAGGTTATAATGAAAGATGATACAATAGCACGAGTCTGTTCATAGCTCTCTCTCAATCCCCCATTTATGGCCGTCGCTTCGCCTAAAGTTGACGAAGTTATTATTCATGCGAACAACTTCTCATCAAGAAGAGTCGAAGGGTGAATGTTTGGGTTGTTTCCTCTGAAACTTCGTCGGAAAATGTCTAAGCGACTTGACCAAGTCATAAATCGTGAAGATTCTCTGAATTGAGGAGTCCTTACGAAGGAAACTTAAGTACTCTCCTCGATCTAAACCAGTCACATCAAGGTCGTCTATCGGCCAAAAGTCCAATTCATATTTTCTTTTCATCTTCGGGAAAGTGTGTTTTTCTGTCCTTTACGACGTAAGTCCATGGAAAATTTCACCGTCCCGCGTGCGTAACTTCGGGCAAACGTTGATGGTTTTTACTTATTTTTGGCTCGGTCAACGGATTAATAAGGACGTTTCGTGTCCTATTTCCAAACTTTGCTTATACAATGTCTAGACCACCCCTTTCCAGAAAATTATAAGCAGTTCGATTGTCGGAGCTATCAACGTCGACTACATTAAATTTGGTGAACCCGTAACTCTAGAATATTTCTAATTGTACTTTTGGCATCAATTATACTAAAATATTGATTATATCTCATTTATTGATTATACCCCACATATCCGAACAATGTATATGTATATATCCCAACCAAACAATCAAACATATAAAAAATATGTGCATAACGTACTTGCCTGCGATCCAACGATCATACATAACTCCACTTAATTTTTTTTAATTTCTATCATGCTTAGTGCCCGTTAGTTGGTTATGTAGCAAAGAAATTTCTATCATCCCGATCGAGGGAGCTTGAAGTACCAGGAACGAGGCCGCCGAATCAACTGCCCACGTACCGTCTTGGCTTTATAAGATTTAACATAACCATAAGCATAGTGAACAATTACATCACCACCAAATGCAACTACCCATGTACTCAAAATGTGGATCAATATTTAGTAAATATCTCAAGGAAAAAATCTCTTACAAAAAAGTAAGAGACTAAAGTGAAAGCACCTATGGTCGGAATGTAATGTAGAACAACATGCAAATGTTTTTATGAGAATATTGGAGTCTTATAAGAGCGGGCGATCTCATAAATCAAAGAGGATTGCGTGATCTTCGAAATTACAAATGAATTACGATATTTGATTCACGCGTTTCCCTTGATTTTCAAGATGTCACATATTTTAAACGTGTTTTGTAAATTTTCTAGTTACATTTTGATAACTTTCCTTTTATCAATATCTTTTCCTTATATTTATTATTCGATTTCAGTTACTTGGTTATTTCCTAAATAGCGACCTCCCTATAAATAGGCGCTTAAGATATTGTAATTTGCACTTCATTATTCAAAATAAATACTATCTTTTGGAATCCTTTTTAAGCACTTCTTCCTTTATGTCATTTGGTATCAGAGTAGGTCTCTCCTGTGACGATGGCTAATAGCGTTAAAGACAATCTTCCTATAGCTAAAGGCCATAGAAACGAGCCTATTACATGGGATGAGTTCAATCAATTTGCAAAGCAAACCGAACGGAGGTTTCAAGGATTACTTGTCACCTCCAACATTTGTCTACCAACCCATACCCGGTAATCTTCAGGTCGAACGTGTTCAGGCCGCTCGAGATCTAGAAGCAACTATGGATAATGGGGCAAATCCCCAATAGAGGCAACAAGCCTATGTCAAGGACTCTGAAGGAGAAGAAGAGTTCCTAGATAGGCTTGTTTGCGGAGGCCACTGGAACGGGGGATATTGACGAGACCCCGAGTAACATCAACTTAAGGTTGACCTTCCGACCTTCAATGGCAATTTGAATATTGAAGACTTTTTGGATTGGCTTTACGAAGTTGAGAAATTCTTCAATGCCTTGGAGATTGAAAAGGATCACCAAGTAAAATTGGTGGCATACAAATTGAAGGGCGACGCCTGAACGTGGTGGGAGCAAACACAACTAAACTAATGTCAACAAGGTAAAGCTCCCATCCGAACAGGGAATTAGATGAAGGAAATGTTGAAGGTTCAATTCCTTCCAATCGATTATGAACAATTAAAGTAGCTAAGTCTATTAGTCCAAGCTTACACGGAGGAGTTTCTCCGACTTTCCACCCATAACAATATGTCTAAGTCAAAGGCACAATGGACTGCCAAGTACATTAATGACTTGCAATTTAATATTCAATACCATGTTTCATTACATCGTTTGTTCTCTGTTGAGGATGCTCAAGAGATGGCCCGAAAGGTCGAGATGCAATTAGAGAGAACTAGCTATATTAATTGAGCTAACAATTATTCTGCTTGAGGATCTTTTGGAATGGGAAGACAACTAAATGTTCCAGAATCCTCCAACCAACAAACCAGCACTATGAACCGAATTCCAGGGAGTACTACTGGGGTGCCCAAGGAACCAGTCACTACAAACAACCATAACGCCAATCATAATGCAAAAAACCCATATGCTAAGCGGCCACCAATCAAATGCCACAAGTGTAATGAACTGGGACATCGTTCGAGTGACTGCCCACGGCGGAAGATGGCCCATGTTGTAGAGCACGATAACAATATATATGAAGATGACTGTGTTGATGAGGAAGAAGTGGAGGATGAAGAGGGCGAGCATGTCAATTGCGTCATTAGGCGACTATTGCTTGCCCCACAAAGAGAGAGCATGCAACGAAATAATATTTTCCGTGCCCGTCGTACCGTAAACGACAGAGTCTACGATGTTGTGACAGCCCAAGCGATGGTGCGCGGGGAGGAGGGATGGCGGTGTGTCCGCGCCTCAATCCCCAAACGTGCACAGAAGGGGTCCCTCTCTTGTCCCACATCGCTTAAGGGGGAGTCATGGGCTAGTTTATAAGGCTTGGGTCCCTCTAACCTATATAACATGTTTTAAAGCCATGAGAGCCGAAGGCCCAAAGCAGACAATATTACACAATAGGGCCGAGTCCTTACAAATGGTATCAGAGCCAACTCCCGACCGTGTGTGGGGCCATAGTGAGGACACTGTGCTTCCAGGGGGGGAGAGTGTGACGGCCCAGGCAGCAGTGTGCAGGGAGGAAGGATGGTGGTGCGTTCGCACCTCAGTCCCCGAACGTGTGCAAGGAAGGGGAAGGGGTCCCTTATCCCACATCGCTTAAGGGGGAGTCCTGGGTTAGTTTAAAAGGCTTGGGTCCCTCTAATCTGTATAACGCATTTTAAAGCCGTGAGAGCCGAAGGCCCAAAGCGGACAATATTACACAGTGGGACCCAGATCCTTACAAATGATATCAGAGCCAACTCCCGACCACATGTGGGGCCACAGTGAGGATGTTGTGCTCCTAAAAGGTGGAGAGTGTGACAGACCAAGCGAAGATACGCAAGGAGGAGGGATGACGGTGCGTCCGCGTCTCAGTCCCTAAACGTGCACAGCATCGGTCCGCGGGGAGGAGGGATGGCGGTGCGTCCGCGCCTTGGTCCCTAGACGTGCGCAGGAGGGGTCCCTCTCTTGTCCCACATTGCTTAGGGGGGAAGTCCTGAGCTAGTTTATAAGGCTTGGGTCCATCTAATATGTGTAATGCGTTTTACAGCCGTGAGAGCCGAAGGCCCAAAGCGGAAAATATTACATAGTGGAGCTTAGGTCCTTACAAATGGTATCGGAGCTTACTCCCGACAGCATGTGGGGCCACAACGAGAACGATGTGCTCCTAAGGGGTAGAGAGTGTGACGGCCCAAGCAACAGTGCGTGAGGAGGAGGGATGGTGGTGCGTCCATGCCTCAATCCCCGAACGTGCACAGGAGGGGTCCCTCTCTTGTCCCACATCGCTTAGGGGGAGAGTCTTGGACTAGTTTATAAGGCTTGGATCCCTTTAATCTGTGTAACGCGTTTTAAAACCGTGAGGGTCGAAGGCTCAAAGCGAACAATATTACATAGTGGAGCCCGAGTCCTTACAAAAAGTATCAGAGCCGACTCCCAACCGCATGTGGAGCCATAGCAAGGACAATGTGCTCCTAAGGGGTGGAGAGTGTGACAGCCCAAGCGACGGTGTGCGAGGAGAAAGGATAGCGATATGTCTGCGCCTCGGTCCCCGGACGTGTGTAGAAGGGGTCTCTCTCTTGTCCCACATCGCTTAGGGAGTAGTCCTAGGCTAGTTTATAAGACTTGGGTCCCTCTAATCTATGTAACACGTTTTAAAACTATGAGGGCCAAAGGCCCAAAGCGGACAATATTACACAATAGGGCCCAAGTCCTTACAAATGTCATCATTGACAGTGGAAGTTATGAGAGCATAGTGTCCAAAGCCCCGGTGGGCCTTTTACAACTAAAGACGGAGTCACATCCCTCCCCTTATACAATTGGGTGGATTCGTAAAGAGGTCGAACTCAAGGTGACGCAAGTATGTCGTTTACCTATTTCAATTATATAGTCCTACAAGGACACTATTATTTGTGATGTAGTGAAGATGGATGCATGCCATGTCCTATTGAGACAACCATGGCAATACGACGTTGATATCACCCACAAGGCTCGAGAAAACACCTACTCTTTTGTATGGAAAAAGATGAAGACTAGTTTGAAGCCAATAAGTAACAGTCCCCAAGTCCCAAAGAAGCAAAGTGTAGGGATTGTGCTAAACGTTTGTAAACGCAAGGGCATGTACATGATTATGGAGAAAGGCGATCAACAAGCTATTATTCACATTCCTGAGACTCTTTAACCCTTGTTCAAAGCATTCAGCGACGTTATCCTAGAGATTCTACCTGTTGGATTACCCCCCTTAAGGGATATCCAACATAAGGTTGACTTTCTTCCAGAAGCGAGCCTCTCTAATTTGCTGCACTACCAGATGAATCAGCAGGACAATTGGATTTCGTAAGACCAAGTAGGAGAGCTCTCTCGAAAAGGCTTCTTGCGTGAAAGCATGAGCTCTTGTACAGTCCCCTCACTCCTCACTCCAAGGAAAAACAGAACCATGTGTATGTGCATTGATAGCCGGACAATTAATCAAATTACTTCAAGTACCGATTCTCAATCCCTCGCCTAAATGACATGCTCGACCAGCTTGCGAGATCAAAAGTCTTTATAAAGATCGATCTACATAGTGGATACCACTAGGTATGCATTCGCCCTAGCGATGAATGAAAAACATCTTTTAAAACAAAAGAAGGTTTGTACAAGTGGCTTGTCAAGCCGTTTAGCCTCACCAACACCTAGCACCTTCATGCGTTTGATGACTCGGATCCTCAAACCTTTCATTGGCCAGTTTATGGTGTTCTATTTCAATGACATTCTCATATATTGTCCAGATGATCGGCAGCATATGGAGCATCTAAGGGACGTCTTATCAACCTTGCAAACGAACCAATTGTACATTAATTTGAAGAAATGTAGCTTCATGACAAATCAACTCCGTTTCTTAAGGTATATTGTCGAAGCATAAGGCCTTCAGGTTGATTCAGAGAAGGTAGCTACCATTCGCGACTAGTCGACTCCCTAGATCATTGAGGAGGCGCGCAGCTTTCATGGGCTTGCGACATTTTACCGACGCTTTATCCGAAATTTTAGTTCTATTATGGGCCTAATCATTGAGTGCTTGAAGAAAGAAAATTTTCAATAGGGTGAAGAAGTGGAAGCCAATTTTGCTCCCAGCAAAGAAAAACTTTCCATGGCACTAATACTGATGCTCCCGAATTTCGAAAATGTATTCAAACTGGATTGCGATGCCTTTGGCATAGGCATTGGTGGTATTCTCTCCCAGGAATGTAAGCCTATTGCTTTTTTTAGCAAGAAACTTAATGATGTTCGCAAGCAATGGTCTACCTATGAGTAGGAGTATTTTGTTGTATTATGAGCTATCAAGCATTGGCAGCTCTATCTTTATCAACATAAGTTTGTCCTTAACACTAACCATCAACCACTTAAATATATTAAGAGCCAAAGCATCTAAATCGAATGCATGGACGTTGGGTCTCCTTTTTGGAGTAATTCAATTTCGTGCTTCGACACAAGGTGGGCCACTTGAACAAAGTCACTAATGCACTCAAGTCATGCTACAACACTTGTCATCATGCGCACTAATGCTGTGGGCTTTGACCACCTTTGTGTTCTTTATGCCGATGATGAAGATTTTCAAGACATTGGGGAGAAATGTTCTGCAACAGGTTCTCATGATAACATGATCGTTGGGACAAATTTTAATTCTTTTGCAACAGGTTGTGCATTCCTCACAGCTCTTTGAGCTTATTCAAGAGCTGCATGGTGGCTTCCTTGGAGGACATTTTGGGCGAGACAAAATTGTTGCCCTAGTTGAAGAGCAGTATTATTGGCCTCAATTGAAACAAGATGTTGGGCAATTTGTGAAAAAAATGCTAAATTTGTCAGACTACCCAAGGCCACTCTCAGAACACTAGTCTTTGTACCCCTCTGCCTATTCCTTCTGGACCTTGGATAGACATTTCAATGGATATCTTGTTGGGGCTTCCCCAAACCCAATGAGGTATGGATTCTATTTTTGTGGTAGCGGACAGGTTTACAAAGATGGCACACTTTATCCCTTGCAAGAAGAATTCTGATACTTCCCATGTAGTGAGTTTATTTTTTCAAGAAGTAGTTCATTTACATGATGTGCCCAACACTATCACCTTTAATCGTGACACCAAATTCCTTAGTCATTTTTGGAGAACCCTATGGTGTTTATTTAGGATGGATTTATAGTATTTCAGCTCCTTCCATCCTTAGACTGATGGTCAAATTGAAATCATCAATCATACTATTGCGAATATTATTCGATGTCTTTGTAGTGACATACCAAAGCGATGGGACTAGTATCTTGCTCCTGCTAAGTTCACTTTAACACCACTGTCAACTGCTCCACAAGCAAGTCTTCGTTTAAGGTCATGTATGGGTGAACACCACAACATACACTGGATCTCATGCCTTTTTCCAAAGTCCCACGATATAGTGTTGCAGCCGAAAACTTAGCAACAAAATTACAAGAGATACAAGAGGGTGTGAAACAACAGCAAGAAGCTTCCACTACTATTTACAAAGCTGCTGTAAATAAACATTGTCTCCTCAAAGTATTTGTTGAGAGTGACGAAGTGATGGTCTACTTCCACAAGGAATGCTTTCCTATTGATACATATAACAAGCTTAAGCACAAGAAAGTTGGCCCCTGTCGAATCATGAAGAAAATCGATGACAATGCTTATGTTGTTGATCTTCCTGGTGACCTCAACATGTCCCCGACATTCAATGTAGTGGACCTATTTGAGTATCATCCTCTAGATACTCCTCTTTATCCTGAACATAACTCGGTCAAGTTCTTCTGAAGTGGAGGAGACTAATGTAGAACAACATGCAAATGCTTTTATGGAAATATTTGAGCGTCATAAGAGTAGGCAATCCCAAAATCAAAGAGGACTGAGTGATCTTTGAAATTACAAATGGCTTACGATATCTTCCTCTGCATCACAACGACAACCTTCATCGTTCGGTTTGGCAAAAAGACCAAAAATGAATGTAGGCATTGTTGTTGTGGTCCTCACACACAACAAAGTGGAGATTCAAGTGAAGACGTGTTGATATAGAAAGATACCTAAATTAAATAGAGCAGATGACTTCACATGTGAGAAGAGATTGTTGAGATACGTATTAGAGTCGTGTTAGAAAAGTATTAGAGAATTGATATGGTGTGGAACAATTAATAATTCTAGTTGACTTATAACTCATTAACTTGAGTTTTTTTAGTAAAAATAAATCCAATTGGATATGTTAACGAACTCAAATCGGGACTTTCTTGGCGATTTTCTAGAGTGAAAGTATTGGTTTCTATTGCACGCTCCTAACAAACCTTAGGAGCAGAACTCGGAGTAACTTATTATTTCAATCTTCGAGGCAAAACACCTATTCCGATTACCAACGCTTTGATACTACCTTGTTGACAAAAGACCTGGCTGTGAGCACGTTAAACTGTGCATGGCGAAAACTTAATTAGCACGATAAGCACTAGTCTGGTGTAATAGACAATCAGACAATCAAAACTTCAACATTTCAAGTCGCAAATCGCTCCAATGTACAGAGTGAGATTACAACAGGCCTTATCTAAATATCTAGTTCCACTAGAGGTGACACGACATACCATCATGATAACTATCTTAGATCACAGCAACGATAAGTTTATCATGACTAGATGGATTACAGTAATATAGAGAAAAGTAAGACCGGTTCTCATAGAGCGAGAATGTCGAAAATGCACGGATGGAAGAGGTTTTCCAGCGATTGGCGCCAGTCGACACGTTGCACACATCACCACGAACAACATACTAGAATTTCAACTTGAGCTGCATGCTCAAGTTTTGTTTTTCTCCCTCCTTCTCTCCCTCTCACTATTTTTCTCTCGCGCGAGCTCACTTCTCTCTCAAATTGGCTTCTGTCCAGCTTGCTTTATTCTCTGTCAACTCTTGATTACGATATTATATACGTGGAATCTGTTTCTTTGATAATGATCTGTTTCTTTGATAATAAAGTCCATCTAAAGGAGCTACGATCCATTATAATTCGAAAATCTATTTCTCGTAAGACGATAGAACTGTCCCAAATTGCAAGTATAGAGAGATTTTGTTTTATTAAAAACTAACTCTCAACATCGTCTGCGCAGACGGCGGATTAAAAAACCACAAAAGTAGGTATTATGACGAAATAGCCAAAGTTCATGCTGAATCTATTGGATGATCAATCATATCTTTCTTGATCAGAGTTAGTTGACTTACATTATATTTAAATCATACAGACCACAAACAATGGAACCATTAATCACGGGGCATCAGTCCCAAGGTCTACACAAATGATGGTTCCGATAAGTTTGATCTAACATGGCGGAAGCATCATACGTAATAGTTTTCTCACTTTCGAGGATAAGAGAAGGGGAAAATGAAATTTAAATAGTACACTTGCTCTGATATTATTTTTATGTCCAACTCCAGTCGTTACATAAACATCTGTCCTAAGTATAAAATACATGCGCCGATTCCGGCAACAAACAGAAAAGTTCAGCCACCGCAACCACTGCCGCCGCCGCACCCTCCCCCGCAACCTCCTGCACCGCAACCACAGCAACCACCGCCATCAGCACGGTAAATAAACGTGGCCGCAGCAGCAGCGCCTGCACCAGCACGAAGGTCCATGCCGCCGTCACTGTGGACGCCGGTCCGTTTGGCAGATAACCATCTATAAATGCGTCGGTGAGCAGGGGTCGCAGTGGGTTGCTTCGTTCTCTTCGTCGTCTCCTCGAGACCTCTGCAGCAAAAGCAGTCCATGACTTCAATTCGATTTCACGTCGTTCCGATCGCCAAGAAACAGAACACCTGGCGGCACGAGTATCTTCACGCCTCTGTCCTAATTCTATCCGTGTTTTATAGCCGTCGCGTCGGTCGCTGAGAGCTGACGAACTAAATGGCGTCGTCCAAGCAAATGTAAAGTAAGGTAAGACAGAGGGAGGATGCGTTGACTTCTCGTAGGGCCCAGCTGACATCAAATAAAAAGAGAAAAAAGGAAAGAAAGGGTCGAAGTCAAAAAGGAGATTAGAAAGGGGCTGCTTCGTGACGTGCCCTACAGAGGAGAGAGGAAATCGTGCCCCCCACCTGAAAGAGGGGAGAAGACAAATCAAAGAGAGCCCCAACTTTGCTGTTTGGAGTGAAAGGCCAAAAATAGACGAAATTGACTCAAATTTGAGGATATTATTTATAAGACCAAATGTTACAAATTGATTGGTTTCGCTCGTTGAGAACCTCCTCCTAATTTCTATTTATGTTAATTCACCTAATTATGGTTAGTTTATATTGACTGATTATTGCTGGGCATAGCGCGTTAATAGGAAGATGAAACAGGCAAAGAGATGTAAAGATGTACAAAGGTTTTATGTGGTCTGATCGATCAAGAAAAAAATTCTTGAAAGCCTACATCCACAGTGGAAAATCCCTATATTTTTGTTAGCTTCTTGGAAGAGATTCATTCTCCTTAATTAAATAAGAGTACATCACAATTGCTAAACATAGCCTGTGATTTTTAATGATAAATATAGCTATTACATATTTGATCTTAATCCTCAATCTCGTCATGATTTGACAAGTTTATCCTCCCAACACTCCACCTCCAAGTTGGGACAAAGATACTTTCCAAGGTCAACTTGGCCAAAATTTATGGAAATACTCCTTTAGAAAGGGGTTTAGTAAACACACCAACAAATTGTTCTTTGCTACGGACATAAGGAGTCTTGATATTTTGTCCTGAATTTTCTCTCGAACAAAATGACAATCGACTCTTATGTGTTTTATTCTTTCGTGAAAGACCAGATTTGGTGCAATATGTGTTGTTACTTGATTATCACAAATTAGCTTCATATGAGCACAAGGTCCTTCAAGACCCATGTCACCCAATAGCAAACGAAACCAAATCAATTTACATGTGGCGATTTTATAACTCTAAATTTTGCTTTGGCACTCGAACTAGCAACCACACTCTATTTTTCACTTTTCAACTCAATGAGATTATCTCCCACAAGAGTACAAAAACTAGTGGTGGACCTCCTATCAATGGGACTACCAGCCCAATCAGCATCAGCATATCCTACAACCCTCGTGTGACCATGTTTCTTCTTACGATTGCCACGTCCTATACATGACTCCAAATACCTCAATATATGGTCGACAAGCTCCTATGACCTTCAGTAGGAGCATGCATATATTGGCTCACAAAACTAGCAACACGCGAAATGTTGGGACAAGTGATAATCCGATAAATTAGCCGACCAACTAATCTTTGAAACTGGCCATGTTGGGATTGTCGGATTCCCAGAAACCGGATTCGACACTAAATCGAACCCCTAAAACGAATGCAAAAGACAAGCCTGGGAAAAACATGTATCACCGATCCTAAAGCACACCACGAAATCGAGCGTACATTGTTAGCCACAGATTAAACACCAACGTCGATAAAAGGAAGAGAAAACGATCCCGTTCGATCCGATGACGTTGATTTGGCCTTGAAGGGAAGAGGGCGTCACCTTTTTCTTCTTGTTTTATCTTTTGGAGGAAGAGAGGGAGAGGAACGTACGTAATGTCAAAAGGTATGTTCTCCCTCTATTTCCTCCCTTATATACGTCCCTCCAAAAAAAAATGTACCCCTTCATCCATGGGCCCTAATTTTGTGGGTCGGGCTTTTAGGCCCAACATGGGCGGACAGGCCAACTTAGGCCCATCACATAAAACCATCATCTCCCACTCGCACATGGTGGGCTAAACAGAATTCTCTTTACCTCTCTTCAACATTCATACCGGTGAATAATCCGTGCGACCAGCATACTTTGAAAGCTCGTTGCTATGCATCTGTTATGAATATATATAGCAACTCACAATGGGCATCACACTCTGAGTAGATTTAGTATGCAGTACCCTAGATCGATCGATCACATTTATATCTCTCTTGATCTTTTTTAAACAATGATATATATATATATATATATATATATATATATATGTATAAATTCAATGTCAAAATCAAATATTGAAAGTATGGCTTGCCATCTGGCAAAAATTTGTTTTGATGCAACATTTAAAACGTCTTTTTGTAAAATGTCTTTGGCTGATTTGCAATCAATTCTTAAGAGAAATTTTTGATTTAATAGATCTCCTTGGAATTTTGATATAGACAAAACTATAGCAAGTATTTCTTTTTGATTGTCGAATAATTTTGTTGAGTGGAATTCCAATGTTTTGATATAAACTGAATAACTTGTTCTTTGTTGTTATTGACTTGTTTGAGAATGCCACCGTATCCTAATTCTAACGCGTCTGTTTCTACTATTTTGAAAGTGGAAGGGTCAGCAAGATGTAAGCATGGAATATCTTTCACATGCAATTTTATTTGTTTGACAATGTCTGTATGGACAGAGGTCCATGGTGGAGGATCCTTTCTTAACCTTTGATGTAAAGGTTTACAAAGGATATTTATATTGGGAAAGAAATCTAAAATATAATTGAGACTACCCAAAACCTTTGTAATTGAGTTTTGTCTTTAATCTCATCTGGGAATTTATCAGTAAAAGAGATTGATCTTTCTATGGGAGTGATGGTGCTCAAATGGATGTAATGACCTAAAAATCTAACCTTGTAGGAATAAACAAAGAAACATCACAAAAGACGTTCCACCTCGTAGGAATAAATAAAGACACGAGAATAACCAAAATAGACCTCATTCTGATAGAAAACATTTTAAAGACATTAAATGCTATTCTTGTGGTAGAAAAGGTCATATTTCAAAATATTGTAGGATTAATAAAAAATTGAATGAACTTTCTTTAGATGACAATACTCTTAATCAGTTAAATAACATCTTCATAGAAAATGATGATACTTCTTCTGATGAACTTCTGGAGGAAGAAGGTCTTCAGATTAACGAGATAGAATCCTCTTCAAATTCCGAATATGAAGATGCTTCTCCAGAAAACCCATCCCTGAAGTAAACGTCTTAACAAAAGAAGAAGAATTCCTTCTCAAAGACTGCTGACAAAATACTTGACTCGAAGCCAAAAAAGAATACTTAGATAGACTACACTATTCTATGAATATTACTTCCAAGCCTAATACTTCCTACAATCTTAAAGACATTCTAAATAGAAACAAAAAACCACAGTCTAGACCCATAAATATTAATGACCTCCAAAACGAAATAAAACAACAAAAATTAGAAATACAAGCCTTAAAAGAAACTCAATCAGAAATGAAACAAGAAATTTCTGATATAAAGTCTCTTGTCATAAAAGGAAAAACAAAACCTGATGACCAAAATGAAATCACTAGTACCCCGATACTTCTGATCCAGCATTTCTTATGTTGTTAACAGAAATCACATCTAGGAAATGGATAATAAATATTAAGATAAAAATCAATAATTAGTATATTATTGAAACAACGGCACTCTTTGATACAGGGGTTGACCTCAATTGTATCAAGGAAGGCAGAACATCTCTTTCTTCAGTAGTTATGACATAGTCTAATTTTTTGAAAAACTTCAATTATATATATATATATATATATATATATATATATATATTATATTCACAATTATGATTATCCCAAAGACAGTCATAATTGGTCGACCAGTGAACACAAAACTGCAATGTGATTTTCCAAATTCAATCTTCCTCTTTCCTTCAAACCCTTAATTTCAGTTCAGCTTGCTTTTCTAGAAATGTCCCAATAGATCAAATCAACTCATGACCATTGGCAACATCCTAAGATAGCAAACACTAAATAGAAATCTTGAGAATAAGTAAAAGTCATGAGGGCACTAAAATTGAGGAACTCATTTCCTCAAGAGTTTCACACGGCATAAAAGTTGAGATCAAACTTTTGCCACTCTTATTGATTGTCTCATGCATAGTAGTATGAAATACGTATTACGGTATTAACTCATTTCCCATGGAGCGTATGTCTTTTCCTTCAATACCGTACAGATGATAGTTCAGACATACCCAATGTCTAACTTGAGTTCACATATCTACTCATTCACAAAATTCATCAGAACTCACATATGACATCATAGACAGATAAAGTAAAATATGTGGGGTATTTTACTTTCGAACATAGTAAGTATTATGTCATCATCTTAACACCCAGTTAAGGCGACAAATATATTTTAAGCTTAAGCTCTCGATTATCACATAGATAATAAGCTTAAAAACAGTCTCATCTCTATTTATCATACAGTAAATAGAGGCGATTACCCGTGTGAGTGGGTCAATCTTATATCTGTCCAACATACTTTCTCAACTTAAAGTAATGCATTAAGCATTAAGATGCATAAAGATCAAACAAAGATTCATAGGCATTAACAATGAAAAAACAAAAGTTCATAAATGTGAACAACTCAGGAAATTACAATCCAAGACATCGACTCTACGCAATCCTAGAGATTTTACATGACCACAAAATACATCTCTAGGTATTGGCTTTGTCATAGGATCTGCTACCATTCTATGTATAGATATGTACTGTAAGTTCACATCCTTTCGTGCAACCATATCTTTGACAAAGTTATACTTGGTATCTATATATTTGGTCTTGCCATGATATTTTGGATCTTTGGTGTACGCTATAGCTGCTTGGCTATCACAATTAACCAATAATGGATTTGCAGCTTTCTCAATAACACCTAAATGATCCAAAAATCTCTTAAGCCAAACTCCTTTTTGTACCGCTGCTGATAATGCCACGAACTCAGCTTCCATTGTGGACAAGGTTATACACGTTTGCTTCTTACTGCTCCATGATATGGTGCCATTGTTCAGTAAGAAAACAAATCCAGAGGTAGATTTCCTTTCATCTAAATCTCCTCCCCAATCAACATCTGAATAGCCTTCAAGTCGCAGATCCTTTCCTTGGTAATTCAACTTGTAATCAACAGTTCCCTTTAGATACCTCAGTATTCTCTTAACGGCCTTCCAATGTGCTGGACCTGGATTGGATTGGTATCTACTCACCATTCCAACTGCAAAACATATGTCAGGCCTTATACACATCATAGCGTACATCAAGCTCCCAACAGCACTAGTATAAGGAATATGTTTCATTTGTTCCTTCTCTTGTGGAGTCCTTGGACACAGTCTATGGCTCAATTCTTCACCTTTTGCAATAGGAGTGTCTATGGGTTTACAATCTTGCATACGAAATCGTTCAAGAACCTTGTTTATATATGTTTCTTACGAAAGAGATAACGATCTCTTCGAACGATCTCTTGAAATCTTAACTCCAAGAATGTATGCAGCCTCACCCATATCTTTCATCTCAAAGTTGGAAGACAACCAACTCTTGACAGTATTAACAAACTCCATATTACTTCCGGCAATTAGTATATCATCAACATATAATGATATGATCACAAATTGATCTTTGGATCTTTTGATATATACACAATGATCATCATCTATCATTGTAAAATCATATGCCATTATGGTATTATGAAAACGTATATACCATTGTCTCGATGACTGCTTAAGGTCGTATATCGATCTCAAAAGTCGACATACCTTTTCTTCTTGGCCTTGAGCTATGAAACCAGCATGTTGTTCCATATATATTTCTTCCTCTAATTCTCCATTGAGGAAAGCAGTCTTTACATCCATTTGATGTAACTCAAGATCCATACTAGCCACTATTGCCAGAATAATGCGAATCGAGGTAAATCTCACTACAGGAGAAAACGTATCTTCATAATTAATTCATTCATGTTGATTATACCCCTTCGCCACAAGGCGAGCCTTATGTCTTTCTATCGAGCCATCAGCCTTTCGCTTTATTTTGAAAACCCACTTGTTCCCAATAGCTTTGCGTCCTTTTGGAAGATCAACCAGTTCTCAAACTTGGTTTGATTTCATTGACTCCATTTCCTCTTCCATTGCATGAATCCATTTCTCCTTACTAGGACAATTCAGAGCCTCATTAATATTTCTTGGCTCATCCTCATCTTGCGAAGCAATCATAAAAATTTCCCCTTCAATATCAAAACGCCAACGGGAAATACTTTGGCGACTTGTTCGTCGTATGGGAGATTGTACACTTTGCACATCATTCCCCATTATGCTCCCACTTGGATTAGATAATGATGATGTCATCTCATCATGTGGTTGTAATTGAGAATGAGTTGAATTCAATTTATCACTTCTCATATTACTCCCACTTGTACGAACTCCACTAATATCATTATCTTGATCCAAGGTTTCAAATAGGGAGTAATCTTCCCCTATTTCGCCCTTCTTAGGAAATTCATCCTCTAAGAATGTGACATCCTGTGATTCAAATTCAGTTATACTCCCACTTACCTGCTCACCTATGAACACATACCCTTTCGAGTGTTTCGAGTATCTTATGAAAATACTCTTCTTTCCTCTAGGACCCAATTTCCCAAACTTGTGAGAGGACTCATGAGTATAGGAAACACAACCCCATAACTTAAGAAAACTTAAATCCGATTTTCTACATGTCCATAACTCATATGAAGTGGAAGTAACAGATTTGGAAGGCACCCGATTAAGTATATAGGCAGCAGTTAACAACGCATCACTCCAAAAAGTGATAGGTAAGTTAGCATGCGCCATCATGGACTTAACCATTTCCAGTAGGGTTCTGTTTCTTCTCTCCGCAACACCATTTTGTGGAGGAGTATATGGAATAGACAACTGTCTTTCTATTCATTTTTCATCACATAATTTTCTGAACTCATTAGATAAATATTCTCGACGTCGATCGGATCTCAATGCTTTTATTTTCTTGTCTAATTGATTTTCTACCAGGTTCATAAACCTTTTGAAACAACTTAATGCTTCAAATTTATGAGAAATCAAATAAACATATCCGAATCGAGTATAATCATCTATAAAAGTGATGAAATAAACAGCCCCATGCCTTCCTCTCACATTCATTGGACCACAGACATCAGAATGGATTAAATGCAGAGGAAATTCAGCTCTTTTACCATTTCCAAATGGTTTCCTTGTCGTTTTCCCTTCTAGGTAATGCTTACATATGGACAAATCGACTTTTTCAATGTTGCCCAACAAGCCCTCTTTGGCTAATCTATTCATACATTGTTGGCCAATATGACCAAGTCTTGCATGCCACACATTCACATCATTATCATACGAATTAGGAGACGTGAGAAGGGAATAACAAACTTTTGCATTAACATAATCAATATCTAATACAATGAAACCATCCAGAAAATAACTACAACCATAGTAATTTGTATCCAAAAACAAATCCACACCTCTATTATGGAAGTTCATATTAAAACCTAATTTAACCAACACTAAAACAGACACTAAATTCCGACGAATCTCTGGAGCATACAATACATCATGTAGGAATAAAGTATGTCCACCACGCATGTTCAGTTGGCAGGTGCCAATTCCTTTCACTTTAACTCTGGAGTTGTTTCCCACATAGATCCACTTAGTTGCAATTGGTACTCGTCGGAATTCCACGAAGGATTCTCTATCCTTCGCTACATGGTCTGTCGCTCCTGAATCCACAGTCCACAAAGGATTAGACTCGGTTAAGAATACAGAACTCGACACAAAAGTAAAGTTCTGAAAAGTACAAGGGGTGTATACCTTCTTTGGCTCACGATAATCGCGAGCATAGTGACCCTTCTTATCACAGTTGTAACACTTCACCCTTGCAAGCTTCTTCATTCGAGGACGCTTTCCTCTTTCATGTTAGTTAAGCTTAGGCTTCTTCCCTGAAGGACCTGCTTCCTTGCCTTTCCCTTTATCAAACCAGTTAGGACGTTTGCACTTGGAGCTCGAAGCTCCATGTGAGCTAGAACCAGCATGATAAATTTCAGCTTCTGGCTTAGCCGCCAAGAGGCGGTCCTCTTCCAGCTTAAGATGACGCACTGTATCCTCAAATGTTTTGATATTTTCATTATGGGTCAGGTGCACCTTCATATGCTCCCAACTCGAGGCAAGGAACGAATCACTTGCTTGCACTTGCTACTCATCCGTCGGGACATGGCCAGCATCTTTCAGCTCATTTATCATGTTTGACATCTTTCTAAGATGTTGCTTCATGGTCTGACCATGAGGCTTCTTATAAGAGTCAAACCTACTAGTGAGCTGCCTCAGTCTAGTCACCGAAGTATGACCAAATCTTGCTGCTAATGCTTCCCACATTTCCTTGGCGTTCTCAAAACGTCTAAACTCTCGCATGACATCATTTTTCATGCTGCTCAGCAACGTAATGCGAGCAAGAGAGTTCTTTCTTTTCCATGCAACAAATGCTTCCTTATCTCTCTTGTGCTTTGTGCAGTGTTTCCTTCTTCAAGTTCTACCATGATCAGGTTAAGAGATTCTAGTGCCTCTTGCTCTTCCAGCACATATTGGATTTTCATGTGCCATATTTCATAATTGTCGCCATTGAGCTTTTCACCTTTGTTCAGCTCAGCAACTATGCTCTTTGTAGCTGAAGCCATTGATCTGAACACATCAAACATATATGCACGAATTATTAATGTCTATCATTTATGCATCCATTTTTCACAGACCCATCATATTAATGAAAAATTTCAAGTAAAGTTTCAGAATCAAAAGGTCACTATGTTTCCAATCATCCTCCAAAAATCCTAACTTAAAACTATCATTAATATAATTGTCTTATGCAAAATAAATTATATGAAGCTACAAAAACTTCTATGAACTATCCACAAGAACCAACAATAACAAAAGCAAATAATATTTGACATCCAATAGAATAATAATAATAATGCTTTCACATAATACAACTAACATATCAGTTACCACATCAACAACAATCAGGTAGTAAACATTACATAAGATGTTCATAAAGCACACTTAACAAAGACCAGCCTCTACATCTAACACCAAGTCAGTACACGAACTGGGAAAGATCCTCTTTTGTTCAATTTCTTGATCTTTTCTCTTGTAACAATCTAATAATAATCATCTATAAAATCCATCACAATTTTCCTATATGAGGCAGCTTTGTTGACATCCCAAATGCGATTCAACACTCCTTGCCATTCTGGTGGAAGGGTGTTCATGAAAAATCGCACAATCTCAAACTGTGGCATAGGACGACCATTTCATATGACCTTTTGAATTTTCCCATTGACTTCAAGGACGTGATCAATTAAGTCACCACTCTCCCATCAATGATCCGTCAGCTCAGCTATCAACTTAGAAAGCATTTCATTTTGTTCATCGATAATTGCGCAAATA
This sequence comes from Eucalyptus grandis, assembly GCF_016545825.1. Lineage (NCBI taxonomy): Eukaryota > Viridiplantae > Streptophyta > Magnoliopsida > Myrtales > Myrtaceae > Eucalyptus > Eucalyptus grandis. The sequence continues at coordinate 40,475,425 of NC_052622.1, read as the reverse complement.
GGTGTGCGCAACCTTAGTGGAGGCATTGTTCCTGCAACAAATGCAGAACAAATAAGGGATCACATATAATCCACATAGACTTAATTGAAAAAGAAACACATTCTTTTCCTCTCTTTTTTTTTTTTGGTCAACGGTCAAAGTCAACAATCAACGGTCAAAGTCAACGATCGTCGGTCAATGATCAACGGTCAAACAGTCAACGGGTCGGGTCGTCGGGTCATCGGACCGGTCGGGCCGGTTGGGCCGGGTCGGACCGACCGACGGCGCGTGCCTCGCACGCGCCCGGCCGACCGCAGATGCGCACGTGCGCGCGTCGGTCAAGCGCGCGGGCGGCGACGCACGCGCCTTCGCCGCTAATCGGCGCGTGCAACGAGGCGCCGAAGACATCGCTTCACTCCGGCTGCGCGTGGGGCGCGTCCGGCGGCCGTTGGCAGCATTTCTCCACTCGTCGCGATCGTCTCGACGAGCCCTTCCATCCTACGCCATCAGAAATCGATTTCAAGTTACAAAAACTCAAAAAAAAAAATGGATGAACAGTGCTCAGGTGTCGGGATTTTTCCACCCCGATCGGTGTCGGCCGATTAATTCTGCGGAAAAACAATAAGAAATCATCCATAAACATGAAAGGGGTCGGGAAAAGCATAAACTAGGGCTCTGATACCAATGTTGGGATTGTCGGATTCCCAGAAATCGGATTCGACACTAAATCGAACCCCTAAAACGAATGCGAAAGACAAGCCCGGGAAAAACATGTATCACCGATCCTAAAGCACACCACGGAATCGAACGTACCTTGTTAGCCACAAATTAAACACCAACGCCGATAAGAGGAAGAGAAAACGATCCCGTTCGATCTGATGACGTTGATTTGGCCTTGAAGGGAAGAGGGCGTCGCCTTTTTCTTCTTGTTTTTTTCTTTTGGAGGGAGAGAGGGAGAGGAACGTACGTAATGTCAAAAGGTACGTTCTCCCTCTCTTTCCTCCCTTATATACGTCCCTCCAAAAAAAAAAAAAAAACGTACCCCTTCATCCATGAGCCCTAATCTTGTGGGCCGACCTTTTAGGCCCAACATGGGCGGACGGGCCAACTTAGGCCCATCACATAAAACTATCAGGCCAAAATCTTTAAGAGGAGTAGCATTTTTATCACTTTGCTGCCAAAGTCCATAGGAGACTCTGCAAGCTTGGCCCCCAATTTTCCTATTAATCCTTTGACGGATCTAAGGCATATTTTCTCTGAGAGAGAAATAAGCCTTTACTTGGTGGCAATTTCAATTCTAAGGAAATATTACAATCAACCCAAATCCTTGATATTGAACTTTTCATGCAAATAATTTTTTAGAGTTTTAACTTCTTGTAAATTATCGCCAGATCGACAATGTCATCAATATAACTTAATACTACCACAATTCCTTTAGAATTTTTCTTAACAAATAGAGAATGGTTGGACTTACCCATTTTAAATCCAAACATCACATGGGCAGTACTCAACTTTCCATACCATGCTTAAGGTGAGTGCTTGTTTGTAAACAAATCCTTGATTTTCTAAGAGGTGACCTAGAAGGAGATCCATATACACTTCTTGATGCTCTCCATGAAGGAACGCATTCCTAATGTCCAATTGGAATAGAGATCAATCATAATTGACAGTAACTAACATGAAAACTTTGATAGTATTCATCTTTACTACATGAGCAAATGTTTCTTTGTAGCCTACTCCGTATGTTTGGATGTATCCCTTGGCTACAAATCTAGCTTTGTACCTTTCAATTGAACTGTCACTTTTGTACTTGATCCTGTAAATCCATCGACAACCAACGGGACAATTTCCAATAGATGAAGGAATAATATCTCAAGTCTAATTTTTTTCAAGAGCTTGGAATTTCTCATCCATGGCCTTTCTCGACATGGCTAATTGTTGGACCTCAAGAAAGTTTGCAGGCTCAATGTTTGTATTTATAGTTGATAAGAAGCTAGAAAACTCTAGAGAGATGTAGTCATAACAAACAGAAACATGTATGGGATAGGCCGGACAACCGATACGTGACAAAATCCCGAAGACGAGTTGAGGGCTGAAAAGCTTGAGTTGGTCAACGAACTGGAACTATTCAGGGCTTGCATGTTTGTATTTCTTTTTTCTGTTTATGAACAAAAATTCTGTTTTTTTGTTTCAGGGAACAAAAAAAGAACAGAAACGCGTTTGTTTGTATTTTTATTCCAAATCTATTTTTCTGTTCCCTGGGAACACATGTGGAATGGAAACAAGAAACAAAAAAACTTGTTTCTTATTTCTAAAACAATTTGGAGAAACAAATTTTCTCTCTCTTCTTTCTTTTCTTCTCTTTCTTTTCTTTTTTCTTTTCTTCTTCTTTTTCTTTGGCCGGTCGGGGCCTCGGCCATGACTTGCGACCGGCCTTTGAGGGCCGGTGACGCCATTGAGGGCCGACGACCTCGCAGGAGCGTCGCCGGCCCCTGGCGAGTCCGAGAGCCACCGGTGAGGCCCGGCCTCGCCGAGCCACCGCCGGGCGACCGGTGGCTAGGTGAGCTCGACCTCACCGGGGGCCGGCGAGCCTCGCCGTGGCTAGGCGAGGTCGTCGCCCTTGTCGGCCGGTCGCCGGCCATGGCCAAGGCCGGCGACCAACCAAAAGAAGAAAAAAAAAAAAAAAATAAAGAAAAAAAAAGGAAAATAAAAATAAAAATATGAAAAAATTAAAAGAAACAAAAAAAAAACACTAAGGCTGCATTTGGTTATGTTCTTTTTTTTTTGTTTTTAAACACTTTTTCTGTTTTTTTGTTCTGGGAACAAAAGGAACAAACGCGTTTGGGTGCGTTTCTGTTCCTTTTTTGTTCTTTTGTTCCCAGGAACAAAAAAGAAACAGAAACAAGAAACACAAATTTTGTGTTTCTTGTTTCTGAAACACTTTTGAGAAACACTTATTTTTCTTTTTCTTTTTTCTCTTATTTTCTTGTTCTTTTTTCTTTTGGCCGGTCGCCGGCCTCGGCCATGGCCGGCGGCCTCGCCAGCCACGGCGAGGCTCGCGGCCCCGGCGAGGCCGAGGCTCGCCGTAGGCGGGCGAGGGTCGGCCTCGCCATGGCCGGGCGAGCTCGAGCTCGCCCGGATCCGGCGAGGCCGACCTCGCCCGGCCGGCGAGCCTCGGCCTCGCCGAGCCACCGCCCGCGACGCCGACTGGGGCGTGGCTTGGCGAGGCCAAGGCTCGCCGGCCGGGCGAGGTCGGCCTCGCCGGATCTGGGGCGAGCTCGAGCTCGCCCGGCCATGGCGAGGCCGACCTCGCCGGCCCGGGCGACCTCGATCTCGCCCGGATCTGCGAGGCCGACCTCGCCCGGCGGCCGGCGAGCCTCGGCCTCGCCAGCGGTGGCCCGGCGAGGCCGCGCCTCCCGCCGCGCTGGCGAGCTCGGCCTCGCCGGATCAAGGCGAGGCCGACCTCGCGCCGGCCGGGCGAGCTCGATCTCGCCCAGATCCGGCGAGGCCGAGGCTCGCGCGGCCAGGCGAGCTCGGCCTCGCCGGATCTGGGCGAGTCGGCGTCGCTGGCGGAGGCCGGCGAGGCCGCGCCGCCGCCCGGCCGGGCGAGCTCGGCCTCGTCGGATCAAGGCGAGCCGACCCTCGCCGGCCAAAAGAAGAAAAAAAAATGAAAAAGAAAAAAAGAAAAAGGAAAAATAAGAAAAAAATAGAAAAAAATAAAAGAAATAAAAAAATTATCCAAATTTACCAAACATGTTTCTGTTTATTTTTTATTCCCGGAACAAGTTTACCAAACGCGTTATTTTGTTCAAAAATTGTTCCCAACAGAAACACTTTTTTCTATTTCTGTTCCCTGGAACAATTTTTAAACAAAACACAACCAAACGCGCCCTAATTTACCAAACGTGTTTCAGTTCTTTTTTATTCTCGGAACAAGTTTACCAAACGCGTTTTTCGATAAAAAATCGTTCCCCCCCCCGAACAGAAATAGTTTTTTTCTTTTCTGTTTCCTAGAACAATTTTTGAATAGAAACACAAACAAACGCACCCTTAAAAGATAGGATCAGGAACTAAAGAAGCTGTGTCTTGATTAGAAGTGTCTCTCCCATTTGTTTGCCTCTCATTAATCACCAAATCCTTAGAAACAACTGGTAATGGAGCTTTTTCATATCAAATCCACTGTAATCATAGTTGTTACTATTGTCATCACTATGCTCCCCCAGAATTTGATCCCATGAAAGAAAATACATGTGAGTTTCATCAAACATAACATCCCAAGAAATAAGCATTTCTTTTTTGTGGAAGGATCAAAGCATTTATAGCCTTTTTTCAACACTAGAATATCCACACAAAAAAGGCATTTGTGTGCACGAGGTTCTAATTTACTTCTCGATGAAGTGTGAACATAGCGCACACTACCGAATACATGGAAATGAGAGAGATTAATCGACCGGCCAAGGAGCACTTCTGTAGGAGATTTATATTGCAACACCTTACTAAGAAGATGATTGATCAAATAGCAACTTATTCGAACGACATCCAATAAAAATGTCATGGTAAGTTTCCATGAAACAAAAGGGATCAGGTCATCTAAAGGAGATGACGATTTTTTTTTCTTTGCGACCTATTTTCTTGGAGAGTTTTTAAAAATGAAGTTTGGGGCGCAATGCCTAGACTTTTGAGAAACTCAAAGGGGTGATTGGTGCATTTAGTCCCATTATCTGTATGCAACATTTTAATCCAAGCACCATACTGTGTATGGATCATTTCAATAAATTCCTTGAACACTGTCAATACTTCACTTTTAGAGGTAAGTAAATACAACCGAGTTGTTCGATATTTATCAACTATAAATGTAATAAAATACTTAAAACCATCTCGAGATTCAATTGGTGAATTACCCTAAACATCATAATGAATCAACTCAAATAATTCAGAAGCATTTTTTGTCCTTTGAGAAAAAGGCAATCTATGTTGCTTAGCAAAATGACAAGTTTCTCAAGAGCTTGAATATAGAGAAAATGTAGGATCAATGGATCGTGACAGCCGGTCTGATGGATGCCCCATAGGCCAATGCCATAGTTGAGACGTCAAGCCTTCACTCTAACTAGCAATCAAAACCATACCCGAAAAATCAAGCGTGTGTAGCCCCTTTTGATACCAGCCTTCACCAACCTTCCTCCCCATGGTTTCTATCTTGAAAGATCACGGAAAAAAGGTAACGTTGCAAAATAGATCTCTAGTAATTTTGCTGATAGATAACAAGTTTGAAGATAGCGAAGGCACAAATAACAGATCACAAGAGTTGAAAAAAAAAATCCAATTTTCCCAACTCCTTGGACATTGACCATTTCACCGTTGGCAACCGTAATAGGAGAGTTACAACCGGTGGGAACCTTATGCAGATGAGTTATCCAAAGAGAATGATTGCACATGTGGTCAATTGCTCCCGAATCAATTATAAAACAATTCAGGAAGATTTAGACAGGGCAAAGACATTAGCAGAAGTTTGAACCATGTTTCTCGTGTCAGAACTTGGCTGAAACACGCAGCTGGAGGACATTAGTTGTTGGAGTTGCAAGGCTATTTGTCCCAAAGATGTTTGAAGATTTGTAATAGTGACCTGACTGGCAACTTTAGGATCCATAATCTCATCTATAGCCTTGTCTTTACTGGGTCGCAAGTGAGAGTGCAGATCCCAACAACGATCCTGTGTATGCCCATCTTTGCTGCAATAAGAATAGTGAAACTTGGTATTACGGCCGTGGCCTTTTCCTTTGACACTATTAAAATGAGTGCAAGTACCAATTTGGTTGCCAATATTAGTTACATTAGCCAAACTCTCTACCAGTTCTCCCTTTGATTTGGGTTCAGTATTCATCACCCTTTGATGAGTTTCTTATCGTTGAATAATGGCACAAACATTTGTAAATGATGGCAGAGTAGCACTCATAACAATGTCTCTTAACATCTTCATATCCAAGTCGAATACTAGCAAGCAATTGAAATATGCATTCTTGTTCTTCTCGCCGAGTATACATATCAACAGATTGAACCAGGAGAAGATACTGTCGGAGTTCGTCCCATTTCTTTTTGAGATTGCCAAGATGTTCAGTAAAAGATTGACCAGAGGATTGCTTCATATGAGCAATCTCCTATTGCAATTCAAAAATCCGAGAAGCATGGTATTTTTTTTTTTTTTTTTGATAACCCGGGAATTGTTGTACAGCCGACAGCCGGCAACACAAACCCAGGGGCACCAGCATTGGGACCCACCTCCCACGGCACCCCACTTAAGTCATGCAATGGGGGCGCAAAGTTTCGAAACCCTCCCCTCCCGGATGAGGGTTGAGAAGCATGGCCTTTATGTCCATACATATCATTAAGAGGGTTTCATAGGGCCTTCCCAGTTTCAAAATATGCAAAAATCTCAAAGATTGAGGATTAATGGAGTTAAATATCCATCACATGACAAGATTGTCGGCAGCTTGGCATTCAGCATATTTAAGATTAATAGGAAGGGGTCTGATCAAGCCATTAATATGTCCCAACTTTGATATGCCTCCAAGAGCGATTGTAACCACCCGAGACAAGGGGAGGTAATTGCAACCATTGAAAAGGATAGAGGTGAGTCAAGTGCTCATTTGATTCGAGCTAGAAGGACCCAAATTGGTGGTGACAAGAGTACTCGTCATTGTACAAAACGAACAAGAACAAGATAACTGATTATAAAGACAATGAGCAATAACCAATTAAGAAGCAGAGATTGCAAGAGCTTGATGTCAATCTTGTTTACTCTAATACCATATAGCGTGTTAATATGAATATGAAAGAGACAAAGAGATGGAAAGATGAACAAAGGTTTTACGTGGTTCGGTCGACCAAGAAAATATTTCTTGGAAACCTACCTCCATGATAGAATCCCCATATTTTCTTAGCTTCTTAGAGGAAATTCATTCTCCTTAAATAGAGAAGACCACATCGTAGTTGCTAAACATAGCCTATAATTTTCATGATAAATGCAGCTATTACATATTGAATCTTGATTCTCAATTTTATCATGATTTGGCAAAATTTATCCCGCCAACGTGGGGTTAAATCGATTTTGGTCAATTTAGTTTTGGGGAGAGAAATTGATCCTAGATTAGGCTTAATTCTTTGTGATCCTCGGTGAGTTGCTGCATGATTCTCCCCCAACAGAATGTACTTGTTACTTTCGCAGAATTTTCAACAAAATACATATTTCAACTTGACCAAGTGAAAACTCATCGAAATCCTCCTTTGATGACATCTTACGACGGGCGTACAGAGTCTTTTTCTTGCGTCTGTGGACAAAAGTTCATGGGAATTTTCCTGTGTATTTCTCCGGACACAAGTCTTGACTTTTTTATTTTCCCATTTGGTTTGCTTGGTCAACGGAAAAGTTCGGATGCTTTGCGTGCTGTCCTCGAAACGTTCCATCATATAGTTGAAGCGGAGGAATCTGGACTTGCCGAAACTTATGGGTTATGGATTGACTAGAAAAAAAAAAAAAAAATATTAGACTGGTCGGTCGTCCAAGCAGGCAAGCTATCATTATTAACATAATCCTAACATTTCTTTGATCCAAATATATTTGGCACCAAGTAAATTGGGACGGCTCAGATGGGTGGACATGTTTGCTTTTTGCCCTTTTCTTTCTTCATTTTCCTTTCTCCTTTTTGCCCTTGGTTCCATATCCTCGCTGAGCATGAGACCAACCCCTCATCCGTTGCGTAGGACAACAAACCAAGCTGAACCACCAGCCACAACTGTGGCTCCACCACAGCCGTCGCATTGGGTACACACTAAAGCACCCAACACCAACAACTCTCCCTTTTTTTCCCTCTCTCTGCAACCGTAAATCTTGGATCGAGCTAGGCTCAAGAAGGCGGATCTGGTGCCGCTTTGCTTGTCCTCTCTTAGCTTGCCCTCGTTACCGAGCTTGCAACCTCAGATAGGAGTGGCCAAAGCTTGTTATGGTCGCCACCAAGAAAATTAGGTCTCCAGTACTATTCGCAAACCTCACATGCACCCATACAGGGTATATGAGTGAGTGTGTGTGTGTGTGTGTGTGTGTGTGTGTGTGTGTGTGAGAGAGAGAGAAAGAGAGAGAGTTCTTGTGTCGTTTAATGGTTGGGTGCTTAATATGGCGAAAGTATTAAAAGGCATTTTCTTGGGCAAGTTAGATTAGATGAGGTGATGCGGTTGAGTTTGGACTCTTGAGATGATTGTGATACATCAAAATTCAACTAGAGGAGATAAATTTAAATGTTTAATTTACCTCCTTAAGATAAGATACATCCATATTGAACCTAGCCCTATAGAACTTGTTGCAACAGATCCTACCCGAGTCTTCCGTTGGGATGTTCATCAAACTAGCTGGTAAATGTATCCTTTTAAAGGTTACGGACAAACAAAATGGAGATAACGATTTAAAATTTGAGATAAAGGCACTACTAAACCGTAAACATTTGTAAAATGTTCGAGCATGTCCTTGATCTTCTTTATCGTGCAATAAGATCCTTCCCCTCCCATCTTTATGGGATTGAATGAGCACAACCAGCATTACTATAATGTAATGGAAGACCAGGACACATGAGATTCTAACGTGCAAACCACAACGGGGAAAAACCATGTAGCAGACTCACCAAAAACTTTCATAATCCACAAGAAAATGTTCGAATCTAGTCCATGAACTTTATGAAAATCTTCAATGCTACAAATGAACATAAATTAATGATATAACAACATCAAACATTTTCATGTACTCCAAAGATTAGTTTGAACATATACCAAAAGTTTAAAGATTATATTGATTAAATTTCAAGTTTCTGAATCACATTACATATCTGGTAAAAGAAGAGACCATTTATATCATTTTCTTAAATCAATAATAAAGTTTAATCGGAGAATGGAGGACCCGGTAGGCGTTGTCACGTTCTCGAGATGGCCCGGTGACTCCCGGGCAATTTCGGTTCTCACAATTGGGTAGTGGCGTTGGTCTCCAACATGAACTCAAGTCTAGGGCGGTGGATGATCCGGGATGCACCGGTCATTCGGAGTGTTCGGAGTGGAGGTCGAATGATGCTGGGTTGAAATCTGATCACAAGCTGGTGGATATGAGCTCCGGAGTCGAAAATCCGCTTTGAAAAGAAACACGGCAACCCTGCTCGACTCCCTTCCCGCGGTGCTGTTTTCCGATGAGACCAGCGACTCGCATAGAGACCACGGCAACGGTGACAGGGTGTTGCCCGCGTGCTGGCAGAGAACTTCTGATCGGTTTAGCTGCTTCGTATAGCCTTGAATATAATCTTGTATACATGGCTGAAACATATTGCCAAATTGTGTATTCATGAGAATCGACTCTCCTTCTCATCTCTCCCCTCCTGTTTCCAGCCGAATCCCCTTTCCTCTTCTTTTCTAATTTGGCCTAAAATCACTTCCCTATATCTTGGACTAGCTGAAAATTCTTGCCCATTGCTATTCACTTTTCTAACTTAGCACACCACATACCAAGCGTGCCCGGGTGATCGAGCAAGGGAATCGCAAGTCAGGCTAATTTGGACAGAATTGATAACCGGGCCTCTGTTTCATTCGGTGCGAACTTGTTATCCCTAAACATGAATGTCTCTCTTGTCTATATGCAATAAAGAATATGGACGCACTATCATACGACATCAGTATTTTCATTTAGGTGCAAATTTTACTGTCATCGACGAATTCAATCTCTAATTTATTTATTTATTTTTATGAAATGCAAGAGTGATCTTTAGGTGAAAATTTAGGTGTCAACACCACTTACATTGAAAAGATGAATCCACTTATCTTATTATACTTGCTTTATTTTTGTATGTCCAATCATGATAATTATATACATACTCACCCCAAAGTTACATTTCACAACAACAAATACTCATCACTACCGTAAACTTCTTAAGAAAAGTAAGGGAAAATGTCACAAATGGTCCCTAAACTTTCATCTAATATTCAATTTCATCCCCGAGCTTTCAATTTGCTCAATTTGGTCCTTGAACTTTCATCTAATGTTCAATTTCATCATTGAGCTTTCGATTTGCTCAATTTGGTCCCTGAACTTTCATCTAATGTTCAATTTCATCCCTGACTATTTGAAAATTGACCAATTTCATTTTTTCGTTAGTTAAAGTTGAGGGAATGGGCTTACATGACTTTTAGTCTCTTAAATATAAAATAAAAAAGGACATGTGGAATATCCACATAGAAATTACCTTTAAAACAGGTCAAATTGTGGCCACCATCTAAAAAAGAGATACATAACCACTTATTTTCATTGTTTTTGTGATCGGTGCTCTCATCTCTAGCTAACCCCTAATTTGTTTTCCTTTTTTAAGATATATATTGACTCATAATTCTAGTAATCCAACTTAGTTCCACGTCATCAATTAATGCTTCATGTCATCACTTAGCGGTTTGAACAGACGGAAGGACTAGATGAAACATTTGTTAATAGTTCAGGGATCAAATTGAGCAAATCGAAAACTCATGAATGAAATTGAACATTAGATGAAAGTTCATTAACCAAATTGAGCAAATCAAAAGCTCAGTGATGAAATTGAACATTAGATAAAAGTTCAGGGACCAAATTGAGCAAATCGAAAACTCAGGGATGAAAATGAACATTAGATGAAAGTTCATGGACCATTTGTGACATTTTCCCGAAATGTAAATACAACACGAGCTATGAATAGTCAGCTGCTACAGCCTCCACCACCGCTACAACCTCCGCCATCACTGCTGCTATCACCACAAACAACTGTGGTATCTATGGTGGCACCAGCATAAACAGTCATCCCACCATCCCTGCCACCGCTATTTTTGGGAGCTTTAACTTGTAAGTGGGTTGCCGGCCGGCGGTCGGAGGGCGTTGATTGGCTTTCTTCTTCTTACGACCTCCGCGGCCAAAGCAGCACATGACTGGAATTTTGAGCGGTTTTTGCAGTTATGACGAAAATGATTGTTATCGGGAGTTTGTTCATTGCTCTTTCTCCCTCAATTCTATATATAGGCGCCGCGTCCTCTATAACATAACAGATATTCGACAAGATTATCAAATAAGAATGACTTTTAAGTAATGCCTGTTTAAGATTAGACTTTCACCGAACAAGAACTAGGTAAATTCTAAATAAAGCAGAGGAGAAAGTCACCAATGCAGAAAAAAATAAAGGAAGCATCGCTACACCGTTGGCCTCAAAATTTTAAATTGGATTCTAGTAGGCAAAGCTAATACAAAACTATGAAAAAAGATCAGAACAAAACTAAAGCAAATAATACAGTATACACAATTGAAACAATGGATTCAATGATAATATTTCAACGTTAAACATACATGCGCTTTGAAGAGATCGTTATCAAGAAATGATCGTCGCACGTGATCAATAACACCAAAAGAAGTCATTGATACTATTGAACGACCAGCCGCAGCTACATTAAAAACTATATAATAACCTGTTGACACCCAAATCTTGACTTTTTTATTGATGACTTAATTGCGCAAAAAACTGGGGATTAAAATCTAGCCCCTAAACAAAATAATTTTCGTTAAATTAATTTATGAACATTTGCATTACTGGTATTAATTGTTAGAAATTTTTTTGATTTTTTTAAAAATCAATTAAAAATCATTATTATCATATTTAAAAAGAGAGAGAGAGAGACCGGGCTGGGGTCAGGCCGGCCCAGCCTTCTTTCTTTTCCCCTCTTCTTCCTCTTTCCCGTTTGGGCCAAGCCTATATCCTCTGATCTTTCCCCAGCCCGGCCTGCGCTCCTATCTCCTTCCTCCCGTCCCACACCCTCTCACGCATTCTACAAAAAGGAGAGAGAGGACCAAGGACAGAGGCAAGGAGACAGGCGCGAGAGTCGCACCGGAGTTAGTGGTCGAGGGCAGACCGGCAGCAACATCTGGCGTGGTAGGACGTCATGCGCGCCGATGCTCAAAAGCGAGAGAGGAGCGAGTCAGAGGCGGCCGGGGGGTTGGGGTTGGGGGTGGGGGGCGGTGCTTTTTGAAGCGTTCATTCAGAGAGAGAAACCGAGAGTGAGAGATTTTCTCCCCTTCGCCGGCGGTTCGTCTGAATAGTCTTGACCTTCTGCGGAAGCCAACTCGCCCATCGCCGTTCGTCGCAGCAAAGCTCCCGAACTAGGTAACATTGGAAACGCTCCACTTCTCCCTCGCTTATTAAGTTTGAGAACGCGAGACCAAAGCGACGAGATTTTGAGCAAACTGTACGAAACCCAAACTAATTTGTTGCCAATAACGTTGATTTGGAGCTTAGTATCCTAGGTTATACCACGAACGACGTTAAATCCGAACCTGGAGTGGTATTCCGAATGGCACATCAACCGTTTAACAAAATGTTTGAATGAAGCACTGAATTTGACTATTTGAGTTCATAAAAACGATGCTTAAAGTCTTTGTTTTGCGCTCAGGTGCTAATGTTGTTGCATTACCACTGAATCTGCGTTTCTCTTTGATGTTGCGGCATATCGTTTGATGCCCGAGTCGGCCATGGATGAATGTCTTCTCATCGGGAAATCCACACCCTTCACTAGAGGAGCCTGCGGCGTGCATATATGTGGTTGATATGTTAGAATGGTCGTCGTCTCGAAACATATATATATGTTCGCTGTCATCAAGGTCGCCAGCGACGTTTGGCGACGGCTTGTGAGGGTCGGTGAGGTTGGTTGTTGACGTCAGACCAATTGAGATTCTAGCGTGAGTTCGTGTAGTAAAGTCTCGTTGAGTCCGTCCGTGAGGAAGCTTGGGTGACGGCATGGTCTCGGCGGAAGAAGACGTCGCGCAAAGAAGAGAACGTAGAAAAGGGGAGTTTCGGTGAGGAAGAAGACCACGTGCAGAGAAGAGGAAATGTCAAAAAGAAAAAAGACAAGAAATCGAAAGGGAAAAATGAAAAGAAAAGAAGAATGGAATAATAAAATAATAGAAACATGGGTTGGAAGTTTTGTTAATCTGGACTAGGCGTGTGGGCTGATTTTGGTTTTGGCCTTAGATCATTTAAGGGGAAATAAAAAATTTGGGCTTGCTTTGTTGAAATAGGCCGAACCTATCAGTTCAGGCCCACACTGGGACCGGGCCCGACCCAACACGGCCCTCTATGGTCCGGGTTAAACCCATATTCGGGCCGGATCCCTTGACCCGAGGCTTTTTTTTTTTAGAATTATAAAAAAATTCCAAAAAATCAGAAATCTTTGGGGAAAAAAATCTAAAAATTTTAAAAGATATATTTTGACTAGTTTCATTAGATTTTTCATGTTAATTTTGATTTAGAACTAGTTTAGCTATTTAAAGAAAAAAATCCGAAATCCTTTCATCAAAAGTTGTACATCAATTTGAACAAGCCTTTAAGGCTTTACAATAAGGGTTGTTGTGTGTTGTTTTCTTTTTAGAGACTATGCAAGGTCATTGCTTGTGCATTTCAATTCGATTATACTTGATTGCACAATTTTAATATATTAATTGTTATTTTCTTTTTTAGAATGGTTAGGATAAATTTTAGAATTTTCAATAGGCTACCATGACACTTTGTTTATAAATTGTTGAGCTTAGACTCTTGAGTTGATAGTTGATACATAAACAATTGAACAAGAAGATTTTAATAGTAACTCCTTAAGTTTAGGTACATCCCCATCGGACCTGCCCAATGAAACTTTTCAACGTAAAGTGTTCCGCTGCGATGTTCATTAAACTAGTTAAAAAAAAAAGTGTCATTCTTAGGTAATGGATAATTGAATGGGCATCATAGCATTTTTTTTTCAATTTCAATCAAATCAAGTACCGGAAATAAATCAAACCGTAGAACTCTCCAATCTTCACCATCTAATTCCAAAGGATCTTCGGGCTCTCATATTTCCCTCTTCTCAAGCAGCCGAAGTAAATATTAATATGTATCTCATATGTATTATAAGGTATTTTTGTAATTATATGTTTTTCGATACCCTTTCTGTAATTAATTATTCTTATATATACATATCATTTAATACTAATTAGGGTTGAGCCACCATAAACACTTTGTCATTCACTCTCACTCTAAACGTCAACAGTAGAAGTCAAATTCCAGTTTCGAAGTGAGAAACCTTCGCTTGGGCAGTAAAGGCGAACTCGAGAATCCCAATCGTTGCGGCCATCACGGCACTCTCGTTTTTCTCATCAATGGAGCAATCTCCATCTCCGCCCCCTGCTTGGTTTCCATCTCCCACCAACTCGCTATGCCAAAAGCAACAACATCTGCCGGCGAGTGCCCCGTCCCTCTCGACATTCGCCTCTCCGCTGTCCCCTCCTTCATCGACATCGCCCGCTCAGCCACCATCGGCCATCGTGTCACCACCAGTCGAAGGGCTGGTGCTGCGGGTGGCTCTTAATAACAACGGTGTGGCCAATAGAATAGGGGAGAAGAGTTTTATTTTAAGGCCAACGTACTTATCTGTTCTCAATCACAGTTAAGAGTTAAGGAAGAATATAGAAAAGGGCATGATTTCAGAGAAGGGGTTGCGTGGAGGAAGGAGAGGCCACCGCAAAAAAAAGACAAACCCGAACCGACCTCAACCATGTTTTTGGTTGGGGTACTAATGAATTATAGAACTGGCCCCCAAGTTAAAAAATTAAAAGAGATTTTGTTTTATTAAAGTTTAGTTCTCGATACCATTAGGCTGGAATGACCGCTTAAGGAACCTTAAAATAAGGTATCAGTGACCAAAAAGTCAAAGCTCATCCCTTATTCAATGGATGAACAACTTCTTTTTCATATATATTTGAAACAACATAAAATTTCAAGACAGCTAGATAAGTTATTGCAATATTCTATAAATAATATAGATCATGAAGAGCCAAACATATTAATCACGATGTCTACATAAATAATAGGAATTTGATCTGCTCGATCTGTAAGATCAAATAATAGTTTTTTCCACTTCGGGGGTTAAGAGAACCAAAAATATTGAGTGGTAAAATGAGACCAAATATAATTACTCTTTTGACAAAAATATATAGACATATATTATATAATTACACCTGCTTTGATATAAGTTTTATATGCAACAGTTATGCAACTCTAACTGTTGCATGCTTATTTGTCTAACATGAAAGCATAAAATACATGTACTGGTTGCGGCAACAAACGGAAAAGTTCAGCTGCCCCCGCACCCTCCGCCACACCCTCCACCGCACCCTCCTCCTCCATCACCAGAAGCTCCTCCACCGGTACTGCCGCCACAGCCACCGCCGCCACCGCCGCCATCGGTACTTTCCAAAATCGTGGCCACAGCAGCAGTGGCCACTACGGCAGCGCCTGCACCAGCAAGAATAGCCATGCCGCCGTCTCTGCCGAGGCCTCTCTTTTTGGGAGATCCCACCTGATAGACGGGCTGTTGAGCGGGGATCGCAGCGGGCGGCTTGGTTGTCGTCTTCTCACGACCTCTACTGCAAAAACAGCCCATGACTTGACATAAGCTTTCGCGTGGTTCCTATCGCAAAACAAAAAGAATACGGTGGCGCGAATATATCTCGATGGCTCTCCCTCTTGATGCTGTTCTTGCTTTATAGACGTCGAGCCGCTGAAAGGCAACGAAGTAATGGCTTGGTCTAAGCAATTTGGATTAAGGAATGTTCTGGTCATTTTCACGGAAAATCCATCGGAGTATTTATTCCATTCTGACCAAGTCAAAACCTCATAAGAAAACCCTCCGCGATGACTTCTGGTGGCGGGCGGTTCCAGCCTTTTTCTTGCGTCTGTGGACAAAAAGCTTCGTGGATATTTCCTGTGCTCTTTTTTTTTTTCTCATTGTTATGCGTTGACTTGTACGAGCATATATACAGGTTCGTTGCCCAGGCCATCATAAAAAACACTAAAATTAGTTTTTCGCGGTGCGTTATTCCCTGCAGAATACATTGAATCTCCAACTTGGATGAAGGTGTCGTGTTGTCATATACTTGCCATATCCAAAAACCTGTCATTAGAGACGACAAAATGGATCATCGACTCATATTACAACTCATATTTAACAGGTTGAGTGATGTATGGGCTACTCAAAGATTTGTAAAATTTATATTTTACTGAATCTAATGGGGCAAATCCCAGCTAACTATGGGTTTTAGTGGGTCTGAGAAGAACCCACTTTCTTGTCCGGAGAAAACTTCTTTATACTCGACAATACGATTCTCGAATATAAAGATAATGAACTTTGAAGTTGGTGGCGACGATTACAGACAATTCAATAAGTCTTCCCAAGCCTGATGATCATGGTTTAAGGAGATATTCTGCGCGTGCTTGCACGCCAAGGCGCCTCTGAGGGGGTGCAGTTGAACAAATTGATAAATTGCATAAACCCATTCCAATTCGTTGAATGGACGAATCATAACATACAAACTACTATAAATTTCTATTAGAAAAATACGCGGTTTTGCTGACATCTGCGTGTTATGTCATGTGTGGAATTCTTGAATGCGATTACTCTAATTTTGTAGAAAGTTATAAAAAACCTGATTTTAATAATTTAACAGAAGAATTTTTTAAGCTAAACATAAAAATATCGTATCAGAAGCGAACTATGTAGGGTGAGGGGCTGATGATCGCCCGGTGACGTTGAAGTGAACATCGCAAGAACGATCCTGAACTGATAGATTACGGGGAAAATTTTACTACCAATCAAAATGCTGTGGATGTCTTTCGGTTCAATAAAATAAAATAAAATATTCAGATGTATCTTTTTGTGTGCAACATTTTTTTTTCCTTGCTAGTAACCAAGTAAGTTTTTGTTCGATGGCAAATCACTGATTTAGGAAACTTTTTATAAAAATAATCACTTGCATCGCTTTCAACAAAAATGAACTAGCAAAAATATTTTCATCATTAACAAAAAAACATTTAGATATGAACCGTTGTTGATGATGAGATAAATTTTGGCTAACTAATTTTTCTACATGATTCAGACAATCATTTTGAGAACAATGTTTTAAATTATCAATTTTCACGAAACTAACACATACTAGGAATGAGCATCATTGCAAAGTAGAACCCGAAATCTGAGAGCTGAATTGGTGGGAACCTATAGATTCTAGGTTTCAAGATATGCAAAATAAGTTCCAGATTCCAAAAAATGATAAACCTATTTTGACGAGTGATTCCAGATTCTTACCCATAACCTAGAACTTGAAACAAGTTTTAACATTTTTCTTGGTCCATACCTTGGCGCGATCCCACAATATTCCATATCATTTGATGATGAATGTATAATCTAGACACACTAGTTTCAACTTCCATTTTATGACTGAGATTTTTACTTTATTAATGGTTCATATTTTTCATATGTCTAAATATAAGTTATGATCAATTAATTGCAATAGCAAGTAGTGGTCATCAAAGATTTTAATTCACTACAATTATTCAATTAATAATATAACCGAAACTTGGGTAGACTCTAAAACTGATCTTGGAACCCGTAACAAAATAGGTTTCGGGTTCTACGGTACGCAGATTGGTTCCAAGTTCTAAAAATAAGAAACCTGTTCTAACGGGTAGATTTCAAGTTCCAAGTGGAACCTATACGGCACCTAAAACCGCTCACCCGTAACGCACACTTAATCAAATGATATTAGTAGCTTGATTCATCAAATTTTTGTAATTTCAAATTTGTTAATTTTTTCTCATTTTTCTAATTGGTTAATTTTTTTTTTTCAATGAGCTGCTCTTCATATTTAAGAAGAAAAATTATTAAAAATTGGAGCCAGACTCTATTGGGTGTGAGCTTGGTCTGGGTCTAATCAAGTATAATTCACTAAATTTGCATTTCATAGAAAAATATATAAGTTAAAATAAGTCAATTTTAAAAGGAAAATCAAAAAGGAGAATATCAGAGGTAAAATCACCAAAGCATACCTCAATTTTAATCCCATGACCACTTTCATACCTCTGGATTTTGAAATGCATAGTTGTCCCCCTGGATAACATTCCCTCATACAAGTACTTATTACCACTCTTCGAAATGCATCAATTGCACCCAGCAGCCTCCGACTGTCGTCCAGACACCTCAATGCCACTGTCCGTCACCCCCTCCCCATTTGCCTCTAATTACTGCATCTTCCCTCCCTATTCCGGCCTCCATCTGCTCCATGTCTCTCTGTCCTCCCACAGCCTGTCCCACCGACTCTCTCGTCTATCCCGTTGCGTCGCAGCACTGCTTGAGCACACTGTGATGAGTTCGCCGAGGTTCCCTACGACCTTAGATTGAGGTTGAGCAGCCATGGATGACCTCGTTTGTAACTTGTAAGGTATTCCATGGCTTCTAGGATCTACATTATACACCTTAGCCTAGGTCAAGTGGTCCACCACTTAGTTTGTAAGTCGAGGCTCGATTCTTCGCTGAACTCTTGATCTCAAGGAAACTTAGAAAGTTCGCGAAATGGGCTTGCCCTTAGGTGAATTTTCAGTCTTGGACTTTCTATTAGCATCATGCAAAGGCAAAGATAAGGGGCTCGCCGATGAAAAATGTTGTGTAGTAAAATCTGTGACTTTATAATACTTGGGAAAAATGTCCAAAAAGTTCAAAATATATTAAATTTTTGTCCTAAACCTTTCAATTTTGCCAATTAAGTCCTAAATCTTCACTTTTTGCCAATCAAGTTCATTCGGTCAACTTTGACTAGAAATCACTAACGTGGAAGTCAATCGTCCTATGTGGCACAGTTGATACTAATGTAGATAATTTTTATAGTACATTGATTATTTTTTAAAATTATTTTTATTTTCTTCTCTTTTTCTTTTTCTTTTTTTCTCTTTTCTCTCTATTCTCCTTTTTTCTTTATTACTTTTCCTTTTTCGCTCCACTAGCCACCATTAGACCTTGTCAATTGTGGGTTGGAGCTCTTGCCAACCTCGAGCCTAAGCTGAAGAGGTCATTGGATCAGACAAGGAGCCCTCACCAAGTCGGGAGGCCGAGGGCAGCCCACACTCGCCTAGGCGAGGGCAACCCTTGCCAGCGGAAGCTTGGGCATCCCTCACTTGAGGCCGGCAAGTCGAGTCATATACAAGGCCTAATGGTGGTTGGTGGAAGGAAAAAGAGAAAATAAAGAAAGGAAGAGAATAGAGAAAAAAAAAAAAGTAGAAGGAAAAAATGAAATAAAAATAAAAATAAATCAAAAAAGTTAATATTATTAAAATTTGTCCACTTCATCAACGGCAAGACCACGTAGAACAATGAAAGTTGATGTCAATGATTTCTGACCAAAATTGGCCTAATTAACTTAATTGGCAAAATGTAAAAAGGTTTAAAACTTAATCGATAAAATTGAAAGATATATAACTGAATTGACAAAAGTATAATAGATTTAGAACTTTCTTTACAAATTTTTCGGCCCTAGTGGACAAATCCCTCCGAACATTGCTACTTCCGCTGCCCTTGGGCCTTTGTGTAGGAAAATTCAGTCAGGAAAGTGTCGAACATGTCAATTTACTGTTCCTTGTTAGCAGGTGCAGCCACTGCCTCCGTGGCTACTATCGCACGCCTTAGATTCACTGGCTCTCCAACTGTCACCACCAATGTTTCTGCAGCCTATACTCCTCCGTTATGTAGCACGGACACTCTCCGGAAACCTTCGTGTCGTGTCCGACACTTCGACACGTGTCCGACACGCTCCAACACGCAGTCAACGAGCGTCGAAAAATCCAACACGTGGTCAACTTTCTCCAACACGCAAGTCCAAAATTCCAATACGCGATTCCGACACGCACGGGGTCAATTTTAAAAATTTTAATACTTGAGGGGTCAAAATATAAATATACACAAAAGAAGTAATAAAAGAAGTAATAAAATTGCTATAAATATACATGCACGAGGTCAATTTTTTTTTTTTCAGTTTTGTTTTTTAGAATTTTTTTATTTTTTTTAAAAGTCTTTTACTATGAAAGAAGTAATAAAAAATGCTATATATGATAAATAAATAAATTTAAAAATATCATTTCAGCATTTTTCTTTAAACAATGTTTTTTCCTCTGAGTTTTGTGTATTTTTGTAACAAATTAAAATAATGAATGATATTATTTAATATTTTCGTGTAAATTAATTCTAGGCTATTTTTATTATTATTTATTTATGTATTTATATATAAAATATATTTAATATATAATGTGTCGGACCGTGTCGAAATTTTCTATTTTTAAGAAATGATGTGTCAGCGTGTCGTGTCGTGTCGTGTCACGTGTCGCGTATCGCTTGTCGCATGTCGATGCTACATAGCTCCTCCGTCACCCCAACTGATTGAACCGCTGTTGCCGAAATCACCACCACCTACCATACCTTCCTCCGCACTCTAGAGAAGCGCCACCATCAAGTGCTACTCCAAAATGACTCTTCAGCGCATCGTGCATCATTGTTCCTCCGTGTCGTCCACCGAAACCCCCGACCGTTGAAATTCTTCCCCTCGTACAGCTTGCCAACACAGCATTCACGGCAGCGACGACCCCAATCAGAACTGAAATCCCTTTTCTCTTCCCTTCGTCTAATTTATCTGCATGTATACTCACGTGACTTGAAGGCTTTCTCTATAGCACCTAACTTTATACAGTACATGTAATGTGTTATTCGGCCTTGAATCGGTCTGCAACGACGGGGACTTTTGCTTCAGAGAGTAGTAACTGAGAATATATATGTTTGGAAAGATGATGAGGACTTTTTCTTGTTTGACCTCCCAAGAAAAAAAAAATTGGCAGCCGACTATTCTTCGTTTCAATTAAGAAATAGAGTAGGTGGAATTTGAACCGAGTGATCGATGTTGTCAGCGTTGACTGCTTCTGCCTGGGAGATTAAAAATGATAAAGCAGCCAATGGGAAACACGAACATGTACCAGAAAATGATGGCATATTTGATATAGAATCTTCCACGAACTCTAAAGGAGACATTACTACCTCATATTGAGAATCTCCCAACTTATGTGCGCCAATGGAGCTTAGGGCGACGGACTCGTACATTTTGTAGGTGGATTTAACAGTTATGCCAAACATTCTGTAATTACAATGGCCTGGTTCAATGAGGGCGGAAAGTGATCTCAGGATGAGAGGGCTCAACAAGTATTTGCTCTTCACTGGAAAGAGACCTTGCAATCGCCTTACAACATGCACAACGGAAACTATTTAACACCAGCAAATTTCTTCTCCACTGTGTGATTAAATGAGCACAATAACCACTACTATAATGTAATAGACAATCAGACAGTTCAATATGGGCGCACAGGATTTTAACGTGCAAACCGCAACTAGAGAAAATCACGGAACAAAAGCTCACGAAGAACTATCTCTTAACTTCACCCAAAAAAAAAAAAAGCTCACGAAGAACTTCCACTATGTAGAGCAAGATTACAAGAAGCCTCCTCTAGTCCCACTAGAGGTTACACAACATAGCATCAAGATATCCTATCTTAGATCATAGCAACAATAAGCTAATCATGACTAGAATGTCGAAAATGCATGGATGAAGAGGCTTTCTAATGATAGGTGCCGGTCAACGAATTTCGCCATTGAAATCACCATCCGATTCTTAATCAACAGAGCCACACACTCACGTTTTCTTCTTCTTCTTCTTCTTCTTCTTCTTCTTCTTCAAAGTGTGATCCATTACAATCCGAGGATCCGTTCCTCAATGGACCATAAAACTTCCCTGAGTTGAAATTGTCGAGAGATATTTTTCGTATTGAAGACGAGCTCTAAATATCATCAGGCCCAGGTGACGGATTAAAGAACGTCAAAAGAAGGTATTAAGTGATGGAAAAAGCTAAATTTTCAGACCTAGTTTATTGGATGGACATTTCATACTTTCCTTTTTTAGATTCACTTCGAATGATGTAAAATTTTAAACCAATCAATGAAGTTTCAATAAGATTTTGCAAAATCCATAAATCATATGGAAGAGAAGCATTAGAATCATTATTCATGTAGGGATAGATGAGTTTGATCTATGTGATCTCAAGCTTATCTCACTCCAACGGTTACATGCACATTTGTCCAGCATGGAAGTATAAAATACATGTACCAGTTATGGCCACAAACGGAAAAATTTAGCCACCACCACAACCACCGCACCCTCCTCCGCAACCAGTCCCTCCACCGCAACCACCGCCACCTCGACGACCAGTACCTTGAACAATTGTGGCCATGCCCCCGCCTCTTTTGGCACCCCTCTTTTTGGTAGATCTGGAATGATGAAATGGCCGTCGAGCGCGGGTGGCAATGGGTGGCTTGGTTCTCATCTTCCCACGACCTCTGCTGCAAATGCAGCCCATGACTTCAATTAGATTTCACGTCGTTCCAATCGCCAATTAGCAGAATACGGGGCACGAGTTTCTTCATCGCTCTCTCTCCATTCCGTTCACGTTTTATACTCGTAGCGTCGCTGAAAGGTGACGTGCTAACGGCTTCGCCTAAGCAATTTGAATTAAGGAAAGTCAGAGGGAGAATGGGTTATTTCCACTGATTAATCTGACCAATCCAAAACTCATAAAACGTCCTCCTTGAGGACTTACTTAGGACCGGCGTTTTCAGCCTCTTCTTGCGTCTATGGACAGAACTCCATGGGAATTTCCTGTTGCTTTCTTATTGTTTAGCTTGGTCGACGGATCAGTGAGGATGCCACGCGTGCTGTTCTCGAAACATTCTTCCGTATAAACTAGCCGAAACTCATGGGTCATGGTCGACTTCTAGAATTATATAGACAGGTCGGATTGTCCGAGCTATCATCAATGACACTAAAAATTAAGTTTTTGGGGACCCATTTTTTTAGAATATCGACATTGCTTCGATCTGATCATTCTCCGCAGAACACGTTGACTCTCGAATTTCGTTACTTTCTTTCATGAACCAAGGTTACCAACGACTTTAATATTAAAAATAAAAACTAATCATATGTTAAAGCACCTGTAATTGTATTTAGCAACGTGATGTATCAACCATTTCAAAAGAAAACATAAAGAGGAGACTATTACGGTAGAATCACAAAAGCATACCTCACTTTTCATCTCGTCACCGCTTCCATACCTCCAGTTTTTTAAGTACATTTTTTCCATACCTCTGGACAACATCCCATCATAAAAAAACTAACTACCCCTCTTTGAAACACCATCAATCCCAAATCTCTCATAGACCCTAATCTTTGCACCACCCCGCCAACATTAACGGTCGCTGTCCATTGCACCCAAATAGTATCTGACTGTCATCCGGCCGCCTCGGCATCACGTCCGTCGTCTCCTCCCCATTTTCATCCATTAATTGCATCTTCCCTTCCTTTTTCGGTCTCCATCTGCGCCTTATCTCTCTGTCTCTCTCCTCCCTCGGCTCATCTCTCTAACTTTCTCATTCATCATGTTGAGCCACATCGCCCAATTTCCATCTTGTCCCTATCTATCTCTCCTCCCTCGACCCGTCTCTCCGCCTCTCTCATTCATCCTGTTGCGCCACAACGTTGCTCAAGCGCTCCATGGTGAGGTCCTCATTACTCACTTGACCTTAACCTCTGAACCTAATTCCACCCCCGAGGGTCGCCCCTTCGAGGGTAGGTTGCAACAATGACCTCGGTTGCAAAGTCGTCCATGGCTTCTATGATCTCGATAATACCCCTTAGCCCAGATCAAGTGATTCGACACTCGGTTTATAAGTCGATTGTCATAGGCTTGAATTTCCAATGTACCCTTGATCTCAAGGAAATTTACCTAGTCTGCAAATTGGGCTTTCCCTGAATTGTATAGTTGGTCCTGGACTTTCGACTAGCATTGTGGTGAGAAAAAGTGTAATAGCTTGCCAATGGGCAGTAGCGCATCGGTAAAATCTGCGGCATTTTGAAAGTTATATATAATCTGCGGCATTTTAAAACTTATATTTAAAACTTATATATATATATATAATTCAGGAGCACAAACGTGATTAGCTGGGCTATCTAGAGGGGAATTAGTACAGCAGCCCATCATCACGGCTCCCCACTTAAATCTTAGTTTCCTAAGGTAGGAATCAAATCCACAACCATCGATTCTTGAGTCAAAGCATAGGATGCCCTCCCTTGCCACTAGGGTAAGATCTTTAGTTTTCCAACATTTGACAAACGTCTCGACGAGCCAAAAACAACCTCTTCAGTTCTTACTAAGGAATGGTCAGATTTCACGCCTGCTATGTTTGGAAAGTCTGGAAATGTGACCGTCATTCAAGCTTCTCCCCATGCGTATGATATTTACAAGCTGCCAAATTTATACCGTTGGGAGCTTGCTGCCATTATTGCAGGAATCTCTTCACCGAGTTAATCTCATGCAAGATACAAGTTTGTCTTTGATTTTTCACTTCTCTGTTATATTAGTAAGCTGGTTTCTTTGTCCATGTCACCCAAATCGTGGAATAGGGACTCCTGCTCGCTATAAACATAAAAAAAAAATGTAACAAAATTTACAATGAAAGTTTTACCTAATTTATGAAAGTAAAAGGAATCGAGCACAAATTTCCTGGTTTTCTCATCTAATGTGTTACTGTAGAAAAGACTTATGAATATTAAATGAAGTTTATATAATGAAAATATTCTTTTCTTTTCCAAACAAAGATTCAAATTGAAACATCTTAAAATCTCGACCTTAATACAAATATTCAATTACATTGTGACATTCTATATGTGCAGTAATATAGACTTTGGACAATGATAAGCAAAGACTTCTCTCTATCACATAATTGTTGTACATAATCTATCTGGAAAAAAATTTGATTGATGGTACACAATTAACTTCACCTACAGCGAACAAATCCTTCTAATATATTGCAACTTCCGCTGCCCTCTATGTAGAAAACTTCAATCTGGAAAGCGTCGAGCATGTCGATTTTCTGTCCCTGGCTAAGAGCCGCAGCCACCGCCTCCATCACCGCTAGAACCACCGCCTCCCCCACCGCCGCCACCAGTGTCGCCGCAGCCTATAACTCCTCCGTCAGCCCCACTGATCAAACTGCCACCGCCGAAATCGACAACACCAATCATATCTCCTCCACACTCTAGAGAAGCGCCACCATCAAGTACTCCTAAATGACTGCTAAGCGCATCGTGCTTAGTCGCTCCTCCGTCTCCTCCACCGAAATTGCCGTCCCCTAAAATTCTTCCCCTCATACGGATCGCAAAGATGGCATTCAGGACAGCGACGATCACAATCAGAACCGAAATCGTAGAACACACTGCAATCCAAACTATGACGAAAGTCTCCATATTCTCTTTCCTTCTTCTAATTTATCTGCCTGCAAAAGTACGTGACTTGAAGGCTTTCTCCGTAGCACCCATCTTTATATAGAACATGTAAGGTGGTGTTGCTCGAGGAGCAATTCAAAATACGCGATACCGTAATAATAATATGTTCTTGAATCGGTCCCCAGCCAGCGACGAGGGCTTTTTGCTTCCGAGGATAGACATTTTCTTGTTTGACCGCGTGAAAAAACGGCTGCGATTTTTTCCATGTTTAAACAGAGAGATAGGGGAAGTGGAATTAAACCGAGTGATTGACCTTGTCAGCGTCGACTTCTTCTGCTTGAATGATTTTCGGAACCATTGGTATTTAAAATGAAAAAGTAGCTGATCGAAAACGTGTATGTGTACCGAGATTTGATAGCATATCTGAAATAGAATCTTTCACGAATTATAAAGGGATAAAAAATAGAAGAGTTATTGAAATTTATATATATTGTTTTACGAGGCTAATGTGAGCCGGGCTTTGACAAGACGGCTCGTGGTTTAAAGTTATATAAATAATTTCCAAGTCTATTCTCTATCCTGATACACAAAGCTATATACATATAATACACAAATATGTTGTAATTATGGTTATAATTATGGTCAATGGATCAACGAAAGCCAATAAATTAAGATACGTTTTTTTTGTTCACGTATTTATTTTTGGATTCATGAATTTCCTATAATTTTATGTTCACGTATTTATTGAGTTCATGAATTTTCTAGATTCATGTATCTTTTAGTTCATGTATTTATAGAGTTCACGAATCTCTTGAATTCACGTATTTTGGATTCGTGAATCTTTTGAATTCATGTATCTCTTAATTCATGAATTTCGTGGATATATACATCTATTTAGTTCATGTACTGATCTCTTCAGTACATGAACTAAAAATAAAAAGCTCTATAAATAGATGGGAGCATAGACTTTCATTACAGTTTTTGGGTTTTTCCGACTCAACTCCAAAAGAACTTTGATATACGTTTCTACTCTTCTAATTTTTTTTCTGGGTGTGCTGGTTCAATTGAACGGTTCGACTAAGTCCTGTTTGCATAATGCTAATCCAAACAGGTTCGAGGTGTTGTATCTTGGGAGGCATAGTTCGTGAATCTGCGGAACACCTTTGGCAGGAACTAATCGTCTTAAGGAGATTCGGATATCTGTATCTCACCTCCAATTTTATGTTGTTTTTCAATGATAACTTATTTTCTTCTTCTCCAAAATTGGTAAAAGGAAGGATATTATAAAGTTGTTATCATCTTCTTTACATTGACGTTCTGATTACAACAAACAGTGTGTATTCTTTAGATTAATTTCCAACAAAATATCCTCACATAAGGATCACTACACACTTGGATGAATGGCAGTTTTATTGAGTTAGTAATATAGAGAGTAATATAAAAAAAAGTACTTGAGCTCCAAATTATTGCCATTTCGCATCAAGAATGATGTATTCTAGATCAAATGTGCAAATCTCTTTTTCTTTATTATTGTATTTTAGATTCTAGCAGATCTTAGGCAGCGTTTTTTGTGGCTTAAGGAAAAGTCTTCTCAAGTCATGCCGTAAGAAAATCTCTAGCCGTTGGTCCCTTGGACAGTTATTACCTCAAATGGAGTAACCTGAAACAGGTTAGTACATTTATGAGTGGATTGAGTAATTATGACTCAAACTAAATAATTTGTAACTATAATGACCAATCCAATAGGAGCAAAATGAAGTTGATGAGGACGGGAAGTGATGAATGGGGCAACAGGGCGCAATCAAAGAGTTGTAGAAGGAAGATGGGGAGCATAGGGGAAGCATTCTTGGATTATGTACATTTTAAAGTTATCCTTCAGAAACCGACGCAAAGTACTGCTCCATTTAAATAGCCCTGGTTGATTTGCCCTCTTTATTTTCTTATTTCTTTTTCTTTTCCTTCTTTTTCCTTCTCTATTTTTCCCAAACTGCTCTCCCCCATCTATCACGACCACAACCTGTGTTGCAGACCAAGGACTAGCAAGCGAGCCATCGTCGTCTCCCGTTGTCGCCATCTATGTAGCACCGATACTCTCCAGGGGCCTTTGTGTCATATTCGACGCGCTCCAACAAGCTCCAACACATTTCGACACGAGGTTGACAAGTGTTAGAAAATTTGACACACGGTCAATTTTTCTCAACACGCGAGTCTAAGATTCCAACACATAATTCCGACATGCATGGGGTCCATTTTAAAAGTTTTCAATACTTAAGGAGTCAAAATGTAAATATATGAAAAAAAAAAAAAACAAAACAAAAAAAGTAGGGATCTAGGCATCACTACCACCATTAGAGGGGGCCGGCGAGGTGGTGGGAGGGGGGCCTCGCTAGCTCAAGTGAGGTCATTGCCAGCCAAGGAAGGGCCGACGAGGCTCACCAAGATCTTGGTGATGCCCCAGCTGAGGAGGTCTGAACAAGTCTCACCCGGATTTAGGTGACGCCGCGCCCTCACTCGAGCCTAATAATGGTCGTCGGCCCTTGGCTAGAGCCAGCGAGGCCTCACCTAGGCCTCGCTTGGCCCAATGAGGGCCGCCCACCCTCCTTGCCTAGGGCTGACGAGGACGTCAGCCCTAACAATGGCAACATGCCCAACCACCCCACAATTCTGCCTTTTTTTTTTTCACAACCTTGCCTTTTTTTCTTTGTTTTTCCATTTTCTTTTTAGAATTATTCCTAGCCACCCACCTACCTTTTTTTTCACAACCTTGCCTTTTTTTCCATTTAGAATTATTTTAACTTTTTTTGAACGTTTTTTACTATTTTTTAAATAAAATTTAAAGAAAAAAAGTAAAAAAAAAAAAAAAAGAATTGCTACATAGGATAAACAAATTAATTTTAAAATACTACTTTAGCATTTTCAATTAAACAAATTGATGGTGTTAAAAAAGAATCGATTGCACCAATTTAATAAATTTTATGACTCGATTGCACTTTTGCAAATAAATTTTAAAGACCTGTAATGTACATATCCCTAAATTTGATAGTAGAACGTGGATTGCTTGTTTTTTTATCCAAGTTTTATATAGATTATTGCCATATAAATTAGTTAAATTTGTCAAATTAAAATAATAAATGATATTAATAAAAGTCGGATTAATATTTTTAATGTAAATTAATTATAGATGCTTTTTATTATTATATATTTATTTCTCTAGTTTTTTGAGGTCCCGGAGCAGCTGCACTTCGCCAGCCGTGCCCAGCCCTGTCACAGCCCATCTCCAACTTTCTCTCTCTTGGTCAAAACAAACGAAGCCCGACTCCATCGACCAATTATCTAAGGCTGGCGACCTCAGATTCGAAGTCGCCGACCTCGACATCGGCTGTGGCTTCTGTAGTCACGGTGGGGGGTGGGGGGTGAGGGCTACGGTTTTGGATAAATTCCATCAAGGCATAGGGGCGTTCTAGTCCTGTAGGGTAACTTTACCACTTCTAAATAATAATATAGAGAATTGTTGCCCTATTAATTACAATCATTGGTTGAAACCTCGTCGGCAACCGGTTTTATCGGTTTTAAGGGGACAGAAGCCTGGAAACGGCCCGATAAACATGAATCAGCATCCAATAAAGACTTCTTGTCAACTAGACAGACATCTTGAGGTTGCATTTCTACGAAGAATGAACAGTATGCACCACAAATTAATTTGTATACACTTATAGCATGACCTAGGCATATCAAGGCTCATTTACAAGATCCATATACAATATAAGATTGAGAATCAAACAGAAACGATGAAGACTACCAACTGTACAACCTTCATCTGTTAACACGGTCAAAAAGGAAGTGTTTTCATGGCCTTTAACCAACGGATGTCTGCATGGTCTCGGTATGTTCAGTGTTCACAATTCAAGAAGAAGAAGAAGAATGAGCACACATCATACACCGATATCACTAGTGCAGCCAGCACAACCGCTGGTTTTGTCGTCGTGGTGGTGAGGGATGGTGCTGAGGCAACACCCGATGAGACCGAGAATCAGTATGACTCCCCATGCTGATGCAAGAGCCTGCGTCCACTTCAAAAACCCATCCATGTTCGACCTTCCTCTCACCTCCCTTCCTCTCTTTATCGATCTGAAAACGCTGATGGCAGAGAGATGATTGAGCCGGTGATTCTTGCCGACCAACATTTTCCGATGATCCTCATTATATAGGCAAGATTAGAGAGAGAGAGAGAGAGAGATCTCAGACAGATCATAGACAGAGGGAAGGAGTAAAAAGACGCACATGGTGCGAGCTATAAAGAGGCCGACGGAACATGGGGCCAGTCTGTGCCCCTGCGTGTGACATTATACTTCCTAGATGGCAAATGTTCCCAAATATTCCATTGATTGACAATGAAATGGTTTTAGATGTTTGGTTTATTCGTCCTCGAATGATCGTATTACTCTTATAATCAAGCTTAGTAATTTACCTTCTGCTTTTGTGTGCGAGCTTCAGCACTATTTGAAAGAAATTGTCCTGCTAAACCGATATACGGATGTTGTTCAGTTTAAACTCTACTATTTTGTTGATTTAGTCATAAATCTTTGCGTGAAATTCAAGGTAGTCATCTTAACCAATTTTCACCGTTAATCACTAACAAGGCAGGAGATCACTTAGAACGATCGGCAATAACTAAACCATCATTTTAGCCATTTTTGGTGAAAATTGATCAAAAGAATTGCATTGAAATTTCATGCAGATGTTTAGAACTAAATTAATAATGTTGAAAAGATATAAACTGAATTGGTATTTATACAATAGTTTTAAAACTGATCTAATAATTCTTTTCACTATTTGACCACTTGGATGTGTTCGGAAGTGGTTCCTATCAGAACATAATGAGTCAATGACAAAGAAAGGATTAGACCACAGCTTCAGTCCCTTCACCATTTATACATACATTCATTCCTCTGATTTTTTATAGCAATTAAGTCCTTTAATTTTCTTCAACTCTTTTTGTCGATGCTCATTAGTAACATCATCATATCGCAAACATGGCACGAAATGGACACCTAAACCAGATGTGGAACCAAGTACAAAGCAAGAAAACTGAAAAGAAGGGGCAAAAAGGGGACGTACCAGGTTAGCAGTGGTTGGCCTCTTTCGCCTAGCCACCATTGAGGATCCAAAGACCCTCGCGGTTAGAAGTGGTTCAATGACCCCGTCATCATGCTTAAGCGACGGTCAATGGACCTGAGAGAGAGAAGCGCCCGACCGGTCACCGCTGTTGCTAAGCCACCAGGGATCGCAACCACCGGGGAGCTTCGCACGGCCCTTGCCCGATAGCGGAGCCATCTCTCCGTGTGGGTGCACGACAAGCAGGGTCTGATGGCCCCTAGATTGAGAGCAGTCAAGGGTAGCCAGTTTGATGCCACAACATCTCACATTTCTATCGCGTGTTTCATGTTCGATGTCGTGTAAGTTTTGACGATATTTCTAACAGCAATACAGAGAATGGATTGATTGTAGATGAAGAAAGCCTGAGAACTGATTATATAAGAAGAAAAATAATTGGACCAGATACTCGGACAGAATACATAAGCGAAAAAAGAGGTTGCTTTCAATCTTTTGCTAAATAGTTGAGTCAGCTTGATAGTCTTTCTTGGCGTGGAGAGGTGTAAAAATTAGCCAGACAAACTTCTTTTCCTTAAGCAATAAACCCGATCAACATAATCATCGATTGCACGCAATTGTCGCACAAGGAACATTATAACTCCAATGCAATATAAAAGGGCCCAAGATAAGATATTGGAAAAATTATTTTAAAAAAAAAAATCATAAACCTATTATACGGATGCCAATTTAGTCCTAAAAGTTTCAATTTGGCCATTTTAATCTAAAATCAATTGATCATTTGCCAATTTAGTCCAGAAAAATTTAGTGCTTCTTTTTGTAATTATCCCGTAAAAGATTCACCAAGTAGCGTGGGATGGTGATTTTCTTTATGAAGTAAATTCTAGCACAACCGTCAACAACCAATATCTATGCAATCAAATACTAAAAAGAGCCGACATCTTTGCTGTTTCTCGTTTTCTTTAGTGTAGCTGCGAAGTATCTGGCAATCAACTTGAATAGAGAGCGAATTGCTAGAAGCTACGCGGCCTTTACGCGGACATACGGCCCAGTCATGAAGCCATGCGTGTTCACTTTTTTTAGTACAAGTATCATTTGGGTAGGTAGGCCATCGTTGTTCCCAAAAAGCAATCCTCCAGGCAGAACATGTTAACTTATCTTTTCCAGAACGGAGCACGTGGAAGGCTCATCATGTGAATTGCTCCATCATCCTATGCTGTGCGAAAACGGAGCTTCTCACCTCCCACTAAGATCTATCGATAGCCACTTCACTCTCTTCCTTAAGCTGTTAAGCTGACATTCAAACAACACGAGATGATAAGTCTTAACAACTCGTGGAGAGCACATTGCTTAGCACCCTGGCAATTCCAGGTTCAGAGGGGAAATCGGTAAACGGAGAGTTGGTTCCGTTAATGGCCCATTTCACTACTTGCGCTCGCAACCTCCTTTCGATTTGGTCTTGCATATATCCCTTTTTCCTCCATTTTTGGCTCGCAACCGTGAATGTGGGGATGGCGACTTGTTTCATGGAATGCACAAAATCAAGAAAAGCTCACCCACTTAATTCCGAGAGCTACAGACAGGTTTGTGCTATCCCAAGTTGAGAATAATCGCAACATAATTCTCTCTTTTATTTTCTTTTTTCTTTCTGTTCGGTATGCAAACAAGGTTACATGTCATACAAAGGAAACATTTTCAGAAGCCAAATGAGCCAGCACGTCACACTGAGTTCTTCATGCTGACCCGTATCTCCTCTTCTGCCTCTGCTTCCCAGGAAATGAAAAACGGAATACTTTGCTTTCAACACTTTACACCTTCGGAGAATCAGCGGAGATTAATATTGGCCTTCACCCAGTGATCCTAGTCCGAGAAATAACTCATTTCACTGTGGTTGTCCCGGCTGCTGTCATCCAAATTTGCAACTAAAACATCAATAAAGCTTCAAGCCTTGGGGGGAGCACCTGGATAAGCAACAATCGGAGTCAACATACTAACCTGACTTTTAAAAAGCTGAAATAGGTACTAGATCTTAAAAAAAAGGTCAGAAGCATTGTCATTTTAACATTGACTTTTGAACTTTGTGAATCAACTCAAAACAAGGCAATAATTCATTGCTGGCTTCTCAAATCTCAGCTTCACGGCATTGTTAATCAATGACCAGGTCAAAAAGCCAAATAGAACCCTCAAGTTTATTTGCTATGTTTTTGGCATCTGGGGGACAAAAACAGATCTGACACTCCTTAACTTACCAAAGACTAATCTAGCACATTGGACAAGAACTTATCATTTCCTGCTCATCACCTAATGGAAAGTCCAATCAGTCTATTTTTGCAAGTTGCACGACAGACCAGCCCACAACTGATGATTACCGAGTATCATACCAGCTACTATGCTCATTGGCATCAAGACCAGAATCACAGATTCTTACGTATGCATTAGAATGTAAAGGCTATAATGGCCTGTTTGTTTTCACATAAAACTTCATGATATGGAAATGTTTTTGGAAAATATTTTCAAGAAAAACGCTTGCTTTTCCCTCCTTGTTGGATAATGCATCTTAATATGAAAAGCATATAATTTTCAAAAAAATTTGTCATAGCTGATTGATAAAGAATTCCGTGTGAATTAGTCATATTGATTGTTTATTAAAACTTTACAAGTTTTTTTTTTTTTTTTTTTTTTTAGGTGAAGGCATATAGCAAATTTGAAAACAGTACATGAAAAAGGAGGAGAGAGGGAGGGGAAGAGGTGCACTGGTCCTCAGCCTTGCCATATTAACACCAGACTTAACTCATTTTACTTGGAAAACACTTTCCTCTTTTCTAGTAGGGAGCTTCATTTTCTGTCTTTCATGCTGCCAAGATTTCATTGACAACTTTTCAGGTTGACCACCAAGTGGCAAACACCAAAAATCAATGAAAACAGTTCCCAAAAGAAATACTTTCAATGCAACAAACACACCCCAAATCAAATCATATCTTCTCTAAAAAGAATATATCTGAGGGTTGCGTACATAAGTCTAGCACAACATATTTTCCTTGTGGAAAAATAAAAATTTGTTTTGAAATATAGCCATCCCCTTCATGCCTCGTCTCATACATGACAATGGTCACCCCATTTCCCCCAAATAAAAGGTGGTTTAGTTAAGCACTCAAATCAGGTCAAATTTCACTCAATCTGCATCTAAATAGTAAAAATAAAAAATTAACAATAACTCTTTTGCAATTAGAGCTGCTCGATTCTGATCCACCAAAACCAAGGCTGCTTAAATTGTAGTCATCCCATTCATATGTCTGGTAAAATCACACAGATGCTCCTATGTTAAATAAGACTTTGCTTGTCATGCCGATTTCATGATTCATGTTTAAATGTTATTCTTTTAGACATTAAGCAATGCTAGAGTAGACACATGTCAACCTCTAAAAGAACTTTCGATTACAGCTTTTACTAAGCCTTAAGTAAAGGCCTCATTCTGCTTGTCTTTCTTCTGCTATATTTGATAGCACCCTTATAAGTGAACCTTCTTTTACTTAAGCCATCCCTTCCTTAATGTTCCTTAAAAAATCACATTTTTTTTATTCAAGTTTTGGTATTTTATTCGATGACCTTGCATCTAAGATGCTACCACAAAATAAGAATTTCAGTGTTTCACCATTCCGTGGTGTGAACTTTATGTCATTCACATAGATTGCTGTAAACATAGTCTTGCGTTCCCATAATGGGAGTGCCCAGCTAGTTAAACCAGCATCAACCTCCAGGAATCCAGCGCAGATATTAGCATTTTATAAATTTAGCCAACTCTGTACAGGCAAGCAGCACCACAGAAATTATCGCTGACCACACAAAAGTAACAGCACATACAACTTTCTCACATTGCAACAGTCAACAACATCTCACAGTATAGTCTCTGAAAATTGACAATGTTCAGTCTCTTCAATAACATGTTTTCCCATTTTATGATCAGGAAAAAATCTATTGAGCATGTGAAGACCAAAAACTTCACATACATTACAAGAACTTGACAGGAAAGTGCATAGGAAGTCTTAAACTTTGTTTACAAATGGAATCAAATTCTAAACCTATCAATGCATCCAATTGAGTCTAAACTTTTTCCAAAGGTGCAATCAAGTCCTTTCATTGAACAGTACCCATAATTGTACTCCTATGTCACTTGAAAATTTACCAACATAGCCTCCTTATATTGCCTTTCAGCATAATTTAGGACTTAATTATATTTTCAATTAAATTTTAAAATGTAATTGAACAAATCAAAATTTATAACTTAGATTTTTGCACTTTTTCAAAGGTTTAGACTAAGATCGGAAAAACTGAAAAGTTAGGACTTAGTTGCATTTTGTACATTAAGTTTAAGAAGTGGCGCAATTTTCCCAGAAGTTGACCGTGCTAATTCTATGCATGAAAGGATGTTTGAAATTCAATTTTCCCCAGAGACAGGTAATTTATAAACATGGCAGATGACATAGAAACAAGAATAAGAACTTACCAAGAAAAAAGCTACTCATTTCTAAGCTGGAACTCTCTCACTGTAATTACGCCAAACAGCACGAAATTCCTCGCGGAATGTATTCAGGCGACTTTCAAGTCCCGGTGTTCTAAAACTTGCATGGAGGAGAGTGGCTGAGAGAGCAAGCAGACATGAAGAGTCATATTAGATAAAATTGCAAAGTACAAGACCAACTAATTAAACTAAGCAAAGATTCATGCCAGAAAAGTCCAATCAAAAATGCCCAAAGGACAGTTAAAAGACCACAGGAGAGGTACCAGAGGACAAGTGACGCTGTGCAAGAATAGAAGGAAAGAGACCCACTTGTCAATGACTCATACAATGCGGACAAGAAAAATTCAGGGCCCATGCAACAGCAATGGCAATTCAGGATTAAGAGAATATCAAGACAAACACCAGCGTGGCTGACCACATACGTGAACTGTCCTTTAGTGATGGACGCCCCGGATAACCGGTCTGTTGGGAGTAAATTGTTAAAAAATAATCATCGGGAAAAACAAAATTTTAAGAAAAGTAAGAATTTAAAACTTACGTGAGATGGCCTCATCTTGGCAGCTAAATGTGGAAAACTGCCTAACACTCCTTGTCACCTTCCTTTAAAAGTGCCTGCAAAGCTGCAGTAACCATTGGCAACATCCAATAGCAGGCAATGCTAGAGGCAGAAATCGACACACTGGACGAGAATGGCAAGACAGGAGAAAAAAATTTATATGTTTACATTCACCTTCGAGCTTGGACATGGAAATACTCTAAGTTCACTAGTATTTCAGCATATGCAATTACATGTTATATAGATGAAATATCACATAAAGATGCTTTTCACTAAGATGACTATCCTCCACCAGATGTGAGAGAGAGAGATAACTGTTACCTGTCATTGAGAATGCGATGCTAAGGGTTGTCAAAAGAGCAGCAATAATAGCAAGTGGCCTCCTGAAAACCAAGTGCTGCAGTCGATACAATAATAGATGAAAATGGGAAAAAGAAGTTCTACATTCTTCATAGTCAAAACAGGATAGAAAACTTCCTTCTTACAGTTACTTACCAGAATGATAATAATCATAGTGAAGTAGTTTTGTCCTATAGCTGCAAGTGAAAATATATTATTAGTAATTAGATGAAAATGCAATTCCATAGAAAAACTATTAAAAGAAAAAGGTTTCCATTTCTCATCACTCTAATATCATTCCATAACTTATCAACATTTTCTAAGAAGTACTACATCTTTAACAGTTACCAGATCACAGGCAATCCACCTCACATCTGCCAGAAAGACATCTCTCTCACACAAAACACAGGTGACAAATAGTAACTGAGCTTCACCCAGCATTTTACTTCACCATCAATGAATCATGGGATCAGAAACAATCTTATGTTCAACATGCTTACTATCTACAAATCTTGTAATCAAGTATCGGTCAGGGGGAACAGAGTGGGAGCTTCTCAATATATTTTGCAATTAACCGTGCTTATAAGAGGTCATCTATATCAGAAACCAGACCAATAGCGCTCAAAATCGCATTTTCAGCTAGACAAAACCGAAAAAGATAAAGCTAGTTATTCAAAATTAGGCAAAGCTGAAATAATCCGAACTTTTTCCACTCAATCTCTTCGAATTTCAGAACAATAAGGCTGTCCGCGCACAAAATTCAACCGGCACGAATCAAGTTCATTCCGTGATCAACACAAACTCTATCGAGCGCGCGTCAGTTTCGCCGCCGAACACGACACCTCAGATCCGTCCCCCCTCCTCCGTTCCGCGACGGAACACTCGTGACAGAGCAAGAGAAGGATCCGCGAATTCATCGAAAGACGAGAGAAGGGGAAAGAATCCGTACTAGTAGAGGTTGCATTTGAGGCGGCTGCTCCGCTTGCGTACACGATCTCGGGACGGTGAACCTGGAGAAGAACTCGGGCAAGGGGCACAAGTGGCAGCGACCAGTCCACCTCGCGGATCCATCGATCTCCGCCGTCACGTTCCCCCAATCCATCGATCCGCCCTCTTCTTCTTCTTCTTCTTCTTCTTCTTCTTCCCCGGTCTCTTCGTTCTCCGCCGAGTCGGGAAACCCTAGAAACAACGCGCGATCGAGGAGAACCGATGGAAATTCGATCGACTCGGTTCGAGGACGGAGGTGGCAGGAGACGACGCAGAGATCGAGGAAGAGGAATCTTCTAGAAACGAAACAGAAACGAAACGAACTGAACTTTGCTTCGGCGCGTCGATGGATATTTTGCGTGCGATGATTTTTGCCGATATTACGTGGTGGGGAAGGAGATGCGGATGCGTTATAAACTCGTCGACGTCTGCCCTCCGATTCCGGAAAATCGTGGCCTACGTAAAAAGATACCTTTTCTTTCAAGGGTATATACATACTCCCTCTTTTTAGCCATAAAAAAAAAAAAAAAAAATGTCCCTCCTTTTTTTTTTGGTCCAAAAGTTTAAAAATCGTCTCTCTATATTTTATTATTAATAATGATGCATGTACTTTTCGAAAGCAATTCATGATTAATTCTTTTCATTAAAACAATTCACCAAAATATAAATTTGATTCTACAAGCTCTAGCATGGCATGTTCTGATTTGCTTAAATTTTCATGGGAGAGGGGTGACCAACACAAAGTTAGGGGTGACCAAAGCATGGCTCTCTCAGCCAGCGAGGCCATGCAGGGCCGACAGCGCCCTCACTCACCACCATTGACGGGCTCGTGACCCTCACCATTGGTTGGTAACTTTGATATGCAGTGAAGAAGAAAAAAAGTAAATAAAAGAAAAGAGAGAAATTTTATAAAAATGAAAAATAAAAATTGTCAGCATTGACATCAATAGTTGCACATAGGATAATGCCATTAGCTACAATCCCATTCACGTCGCAATTTCCAATCAAAATTAGCCGAAAGAACTAGGGTGAGTATCGGTCAAAGGTCAACCTTAAACCAACCCTAGGCCAATGCCCTGCTAGTCGGTGCGGTTCCTAGGAAGACCAAGTCGGTCCTTAGTCCCGAGATTAAACCGGTATCGTGCGAATTGGTCATCAATCCCGAGAGAGTTTAAGTCAACAAGCAACCCGATTCTATATATATTATATATCTAATATATTATTATAATTTTATATAGAGAAACCCTAAAATAAACGACGTCAACAACATTAAATAGCTCATTAGTGAAGAGTTCAAGTAATTTTACATTATTTTTGAATAACTTAGATCTTTTAATGTCTTTACTAGTGTTAACCATAATTTACAAATGAGGAAAATGTTTTGTGAGTAAGGACATAAATAATTCCTCACAGCATCCTTCTCTAGTACTTGTTCTCTTCTGTCTTATTTGTCCTCTTAATCTTAATTTGTCAAAATCAAAAGAAACAACTTTTTCACTTGTCATTCGACACTCACCTCACTTGCTTTAGGTCCTCATGCCGCTCGCATCGATGCTCGTAGCTTCTTGCTTATATGCTCGACGTTCACCCCATTCGACACTCGTCACTCGCCTCTCTTAATTAACCTCGCTCATCTTCGAACCCATGGAGTCAATCTTGTCCTCACTCGCTTTTTCAGGAGTACAAAAAATGAAACAAAAAATTATCGGTTGGTCCTGGGTTGACCTTAGAATTGGACCAAACCCATTGGGTCGGTTTGAGGTCCTTAATTGCCTTTTCGGAAAGCACAAAAAATGAAATAAATAAATTATCGGTTGGTTCCGGGTTGATCCTAGAACCGGACCGAACTTATTGGGTCGGTCCGGTCCTCGGTCCCAAGCTCAATAGGGTCAATCCTCGATCCCAAAAATTGAGGACCAGCATTGTGCGAATTGATCCTAGGGTTAAGAGGTGAGCCGGCCCAACCCTAACCATGCTCACTCCCGAGAAGAACTAC